>NC_140180.1:12005199-12060199 GCF_963971535.1 Notolepis coatsorum | reverse complement strand
CCTCTCTCCTCTCCTTCCTCTCCTCTCTCCTTCCTTCTCCTCACCTCCCTCTCTCTCCTCTCTCCTTCCTTCTCCTCACCTCCCTCTCCTCTCCGTCCTCTCCTCTCTCCTTCCTTCTCCTCACCTCCCTCTCCTCTCCTTCCGCTCCTCTCTCATTCCTCTCCTCTCTCATTCCTTCTCACCTCTCTCCTCTCATTCCTTCTCCTCTCCCTTCCTCTCCTCTCTCCTTCCTTCTCCTCACCTCCCTCTCTCCTCTCCGTCCTCTCCTCTCTCCTTCCTTCTCCTCACCTCCCTCTCTTCTCTCATTCCTTCTCCTCACCTCCCTCTCTTCTCTCATTCCTTCTCACCTCCTCTCCTTCCTCTCTTCTCTCATTCCTTCTCCTCACCTCCCTCTCTTCCAATTCATTCTCCTCTCCTCCCTCCCCCTCCCCTCCTCTCCTCCCTCCCTTCCTCCCCCTATACTTTAGGCAAATGTTGGACAGATTGTTTTGGCATTTGGTGGTAAACAATGTTGCTGCGTGAAACCAGGGCCCTGTTTCTTGTACCTGGTTCAACTAAGTCGATCAAGATGTCATTATCCAGCTTCAGTTAACCCGATGTTCGAAGCCGGGATTTTCCTGTTCCTCGAAGGTGGATTCAGTCTCGTTAACTCAAGCCAGACTTGCGACTCAGGCTAAATGCGCGCGGCCGCTTCAGGCGAAAAGCCAGCACGTATCGATGGCAGAGATCCTGATTCTCTAACGGCATTGATTGATTAATTGATTTAAAACTTTATTGACAGATTGCAATACGGCTCAATCGCCTCGCCGACAAGTTAAATGCATTATCTATAGGCTAATTTTAAGTCCCTCATTACCTCAATCAATCAGATTATATTTCTTTAAACTTGCCTGCTGGATTGAATAATCAAATGAGATCTTGCTAGCGAAAATAATTAGTTAAACTTATACAGAATTACGATACGGCTCTCGTACCCATTGATTGATGTATAGTCGATCTTTAACTTATCTCCAATGTGGTCTAACGGGTTGTTGTTTTGACTATCACGCAGACGACCGGGGTTCGAGACCCTAGTCTTTTCCTTCTTTTTGCAATATAGGAATAATTCAATTTGGTGCACGTTGAGAGCTATATAAAGAATGACATCCTCAATGCATGTAGATTTATAATATTTTAACTTAAAACCAGGCTACTTTGGCGTATAATCATTAATATTATATTCAAAAAAATCATATTGGAAAGACCGGGTTTTGAACCCCGGTCGCTGGGTTGGCAGGCTTGAGCACTACCGCTGCACCACTGTGCCAGATGGGATAAATTCATTGTTTATACATTAATGAACGAGAGACCCGTGTTTAGAATATCCTTTGTTTTGAATGAAGTTTATCTCTTTATCCTCATTCATTAATGTGACGTCAACGGCTCATTCAATTTCTCAAATCCGTCAAACAGCGCATCTCATCAGACATCTTAATCCCAGTTACAATTAAAATAACCACATAATGTGTACATCGCACGAGCGAGCGCCACGGTATATATAACGTGCATTATTTAGGACAAAGTGAATTTAGTATCAGCATTTTGGGTATATTTTACATTTCAAAAGCCCCCTCTGGAAGAATGGAGCACAAAAACGTAATTCAGAATGGTATAATGCAGATCGTAGACTGTGGGAATAGTTTCAGGAAACGGGCTGTCACTTCTTTGCGGGGGCGTGGCGATGGTTCAGGCTAACTTGAACTTAAACTCTGCTTTCGACCAGGCTCAAACTTTTGGATCTGTTGTCATGGTGATTTGGAAAATCCACGTACGGGGAACCGGAAAGTCCGGCTAACTCAGTTATCCAGTTAAAGTTATCCGGCTAACTCAGTTATCCAGGTACAAGGAACGGGGCCCTGACAAGACGAGAATTCTCCTCAGTGAGTTTAAAACCTTGATCCCCAACCTTTGTCAATCAAGTTGTAAGTTTAATAGATTTGTTATCCTTGCTTTTTTGCCTCGTCTTGTTGTCTTATTGTTATGATTTTATATGCTGTGTGATTTGATATGCTTATCAAATATCAAGAGACTCAATCAGGGTCCCTGCGGATCCTTAAAAAGTCTTAAATTTGTTTATCAACTATTAAGACCTTAATTTGTCTTAAAATGTCTTAAATCCATCTTTCAGAGGTCTTAAAAAATGCCATAGACAGGAAAGAATGCCATGTTATGTTTCATTATGAAATCTGGGAAAAAATGGTTAACGGGAGATATTAAGCCGGACTTTTTATTTACGCAGACCGGAATGGGGCGGAACCAACAGAGGTATGTTTGTCGGGAACTATTTCAGCAACGGAGTCTATAGCTAACGTTAGCAAGCACTAACGTTGTGTTTAGTTATGGGAAAGTGCACATTTTATGAGAACTGGCTCGACAACCCAGCGTTTGCATCATGGAACTATTTCAGCAACGGAGTCTATAGCTAACGTAGCCCCTTTCGTGACTGTGATGCACGCCAATATGCTTTGGCGTGCGTCACAGTCACGAAAGGGGCTATAGCTAACGTAACGTTAGCAGCGAAGCCTGCTGCAAATGCCGCAAAACAAGATTTTAAACTGGGGACGGTGGGAGTGAAAGCAGTCGAGTCGCACATGCTGAGCTCTAAGCATACCTCTATTAACAAAACCCGCCTGCAAACTAGCATTTCGCATTTATTTTCGGCCCCTGCAGCCTCCACCTCAGCTGCACCATCTCAGGTGTCATGTATGTCGTGTATGTCATAAATGTCACTATGAATTGAAAATGGGGGACCCTGATGTAAACAACACAAATGTCTTTCTCTGGTCTGCATCCCCTTAACAATTGTGTATTGAGCCGTACTGTATTGTACCCATTCTGCAATCTGTTAATAAAGTTTTCATTCATTCATTCATTCATTCATTCATTCATTCATTCATTCATTCATTCATTCATTCAACCTATTAATACTATATCTATATCGGTAGCCTACATATATCTTACTTACTCTTAGTTACGCTGCTGGCTAGTACGACTTGAATGAATGAAAACTTTATTAACAGATTGCAGAATGGGTACAATACAGTACGGCTCAATACACAATTGTTAAGGGGATGCAGACCAGAGAAAGACGTTTGTGTTGTTTACATCAGGGTCCCCACATTTTCAATTCATAGTGACATTTATGACATACACAACTGAACATACTGTACGTGACATCATGACATTTATGACATAGGGACATACATGACATACAGGTATATATAGTACTGTTACATTTGTGACATATACGATATGCAAATATACAGTACTGTTACCCAGAGATCCTAACAGAAAATATATACATATGATGGGGAGGAGACTGTACATTAGGAAGGGGTGGGTGGGTGGGAGAAAATATATACATTCGGTGGGGAGGAGACTGTCCATTAGGAGGGTGGGTGGGTGTCTTAGTGTCTTTATACCTGTATCACTGTACACATTAATTAATACTACTCTAATACAGCTCTGTACATACATCTGATATAGTAGTACTAATGAATATATGCTATATACCCAGTTTAATCACCTGTACATTGTATATTACTTTTGCACTTTACTGTTACAGTTGCACTCTGTTTGAAGCCAGGCCAAACTTATTTTCGTTGTACTGTACAACTACTAAGTGCTTTTTAATGACAATACATTTGAATCTAATCTCATCTGTTCTAATGGAGGAAGTGGCAGCAAAACCCCTGAAGAGAGAGACATAGAAAGAGAGGGACAGCAGACTGCCAGTGAGGTGACTTCTGACATGAGAGAGAGATAGAGAGAGAGAGAGAGAGAGAGAGAGAGAGAGAGAGAGAGAGAGAGAGAGAGAGAGAGAGAGACAGGAGAGAGAGAGGGATGGCAGTCTGCCAGCGAGGTGACTTCTGACATGAGAGAGAGAGAGAGAGACGGAGAGATATTTATGTTTGTCACCCCTTTGTTTCATCCAATCCAGTTACTCCTTTATGTTTTAATAAACATCTTTGGACCAATGTGTCCCTAAACTTAAACTAATTGGTGTCGTTGCGTGATTTTTGCCATTTTGTTATTGTGAAATTGGTATTAAATTTCATTCTGAGTGGCATTAAAAAGTATTAAAAAGCCTTAAATCTGACTGGGCTAAACCTGCAGATACCCTGTCAATAGTTAGTATTTTTTTTTTAGATATTGTTATATAGTAACTTGGCGCTGAACCTCTTTCAGTCTACACAGTGATTGATCAAACTACATGAATTATCTAGTTAACTCATTTAGAGTCAGAGGCAACATGATCGACCTTCTAAGGAAATGGAGAGATAGGGGGAGGAAGGGAGGGAGGAGAGGAGAAGGAATTGGAGGAGATAGGGAGGTGAGGAGAAGGAATGAGAGGAGAGAGGAAGGGAGAGGAGAAGGAATGAAATGAGAGAGGGAGGTGAGTAGAAGGAATGAGAGAAGAGAGGAAGGGAAAGGAGAAGGAAGGAGAGGAGAGAGGAAGGAGAGGAGGTGAGGAGAAGGGATGAGAGAAGAGAGGAAGGGAGAGGAGAAGGAATGAGAGAAGAGAGGAAGGAGAGGAGAGAGGGAGGTGAGGAGAAGGAAGGAGAGAAGAGAGGAAGGGAGAGGAGAAGGAATGAGAGGAGAGAGGAAGAGAGGAGGTGAGGAGAAGGAATGAGAGGAGAGAGGGAGGAGAAGGAATGAGAGGAGAGGAGAGAGGGAGGTGAGTAGAAGGAAGGAGAGAAGAGAGGAAGGAGAGGAGAGAGGGAGGTGAGTAGAAGGAAGGAGAGAAGAGAGGAAGGAGAGGAGAGATGGAGGTGAGGAGAAGGAAGGACAGAGGAGAGGAAGGGAGGGAGGAGAAGAGCACACACACACACACACACACACACACACACACACACACACACACACACACACACACACACACACACACACACACACACACACACACACACACAGACCCCCTCAGGGCTCTACAGAGTATTTCACTCACATTTCCCCCCCTAAAAATAGATATGTGCAAAGCGAAAAAAGAAGTATTTACGAGCACAGTGTGTGACTAAACATTAATAAACCATAATCTATGTTCCCCCTGCTGCCCTGAACAAAAATATCGACTCAACTGCCCAGGACCTGTTGCTTGTAATTCCACTGGTTACGCAGTTGAGTCAGCGTGTGAGCAGAGACCTTTAGTTTACCGGTGTTGGACCATGGCTGACACAGCATAGGGTTAAAGACTGTGACTGAGCTACACAGAAAAGTTTGAACACAGCGAAATGCAATATAGAGTATTTTGCAAGGAAGCACCTCCAATATGACAAAGCAAAGCTTGAATGCCTCCGCGCACCAATTGACGCATTGCAGTCTCCCAGTCATGTCCATGGGCCGGACACGTCTTCTTTAAACAAGTCAAGAAGAAACATCACAATAAATCAAGAACAAAACAAAAACACCATGAAGTCCAATTTTTTTTTATAAATAAAATAAATGAATGCAACACTCCCAGACATACCCCACGCGAAGGTAAGGAAAAACTCACTAAAACCTGGCAATAGGAAAAAATGCACCACAGGCAATGTTGAGGAGAGAAACCTTAGAAGGGCCGTTCAAGGGGGGATCTCCCTTCTTAGATGTCGGTGATAGTATAGTTGCAATAAAACAGGCGAAACAGTTGGTAAGCATGCACACATATGTGTAATGAAACACAGATAAGTGCATGCAATAGCAACTGAACATTTTGAAAGATTGAAAAATAGAGCTGATGGCGGATCTATTTGAGGCAAGGGGGCGACGCAGAGAGGGTCGCATCCTCCCGGTCATCATCACGGGACGTCCACCACTCTGGTCATCACCACGAGACAGCCACTCACAGGGAGACGGGACAAGACCCCCCGCATTTCACTGTATACTTGTATGCCGTGACAAATACAACTCTTGACTTGACTTGACAGGCGTTAGACAGTTTGCGTTATTGTGATGGGCAGACATAGCAAAAGCAGTAGCAATGCCAGCGCTTTTACACTCCAATCATCTCCTGAGCAAGTGAGATGATTTGATGATTTGATTTTTATTTAGTACATACAATTTATACAAAAGTATAAAAACAAGGGGTTCAAGGATAACATGTGAAAGTCTGTCGACTTGTTTCCATCATGGTCCCAAGAAGAATACAATAAATCACAAAGAAAGAGTTAAGAAGATAAGATAGATACAACAAGTAGATAAAATAGACAACACACTTTTCTGAAAGAGCCTCATTACAGCATGTCATGTTCCTGTTCTTCAAGAGTGGTGGCCAAGCACCCACTGCAACCTATTGTTGCAGATGTCGCTTCACACCCTTCTTAAAGACAGCAATAGTGGGGGATTTTTGGATGGCCCTGGGCAGAGAGTTCCACAGCCGGCAGGCTGTAGACAGAAAGCCATTCTGTGAATAGGAACCCTTTCTAGGCTCATAAACTGAGAGCTGTCCAGACCGTAACTGTTGTCCATGGACCGGGCCACGCAGGACAATGCGAGACCATAAATAACTGGGGGCAGATCCATTTAAAAAAAATTATTATTATAATTTTTGTAACCTTCTCTTTCTCCTATTTTTCTCAGATTTTCTCCCCGTCCCAATTTAGTCGTTGTGCCAATTCACCCCCTCCCCTACCTGGTTGTTGTACGCATGTTCTCCCATGAGTCGGTACAAGGGTGTCCTGATGTCGAATGCACGCTTCCTCCGACATTTAACATTTTATACATATGTCCCAGTTTCAGAAAGGAGACCCTCTGCTCCACACGGAGTTACAGTCGTATGGTCTTATTTTGTCTGATTGATTGATTGATTGATTGAAAACTTTATTAACAGATTGCAGAATGGGTACAATACAGTACAGCTCAATACACACAATTGTTAAGGGGATGCAGACCAGAGAAAGACTTTCGTCTTGTTTACATCAGGGTCCCCCATTTTCAATTCATCAGGACATATATGACATACAGATAGTCAGTACTGCTACATCTATACATTTATGACATACCAGATTTGCAAATACAGTACTGTTTGTGATACAGAAGGAGTCAGGAAAAGGGAGTATATACATTTGACGTAGAAACTGTACATTGGAGGAGGTTGGGTGGGGGGGTTGGGTACACTGGGATATTGACAACCATACTGGGTAATCTACATTGGAGGTGGTTGGGGGGGGGGGGGCACACTGTATAAACAAGCAAAACTGTACATTGAGGGGGGGGGGGGGGGGGGGACACTGTACAAACAAACAAAATTGTACATTGGACTATTGACAAAACCATACTAGGTAAATTACTGTACATTGGAGGGGGTTGGGTTAGGATATTTACAGGGGCCAGTGTTGAATTGCAGTCTCCCGTAGGTGTCCCTTGAGAGAGGTTTTGAAAGTGGGTAGTGATCCACATTCCTTTACAGCTTTGGGTAGGGCGTTCCACATTGATGTGGCATAATTGCGAAACGTGTTTAGTCCCTTATTTGAGCCGAATCTGGGTTTAACATGATTTGTGGAGCTCCCTCTGGTGTTGTGATCGTGGTATTCACTGACCTTTGGGAAGTATTTTGACATGTACATGGGTACCTTGGTCGTGTAGTGTATCGTGTAGACCAGGCCCATTGCAAGTTGCTGTACTCTGTCGTCTACTCTAAGCCATCCTAGGTTGTCAAAGTGGGCAGGGGTGAGGTGGGTTCTAGGAGTAAGGTCAAGCAGTAGTCTGACCAGTTTGTTTTGAGATGTTTGTAATTTTGTTTTTAGCGCCTTTGAGGTGCTTTGGTACCATGAGGTGCAAGCATAGTCGTAGTACCCCTGAATGAGTGCTCCTGCCAGAGTCTTCAGGGTATTCTTGTTTACCAGAGAGGAGATCCGGTACAAGAATCGAGTTCGTTGGTTGACTTTTTTTATTACATTGGATGCCATTTTGTCACAGGAGAGATTAGCCTCTAGGATGGAACCCAGGTAGGTAATTTCATCTTTCCTTGTGACAATATTGTCACCCACTGTAACTGAGAAGCCGTCGGTCTTGCTGAGTTTGTTATTTGAACCGAAGAGAATGGACTCTGTTTTACCCATGTGTAATGATAGTTTGTTATCAGCGAGCCAGGCTGGTTTGTAGCCTGTGTTTACTTTCCACTGTAACACCACTATACCAGTATGTACATGCATAATCATATTGGCTGAGGATTATGCAGTTGGCAAGCAATTTCCTAGTTTCCAGTGATAAGAACCTCTTTTTTCTGTGCAAAAATGTCACCCTTGTATTAACTTTTTTTATCACCTTCAGGGCCATTGTTTTCCCTGAGAGTGTTTGGTCGAGGTCTGCACCTAGGTATTTAACACAGTCTCTAGACTCGACACTGAAGCCATTACAGCTGATCTCAAGTCGGGAGCATTCCTTTAATTTATGTTTTGAGCTGAATAGAATTGACTCAGTTTTTCCAAGGTGAATCGATAATCTGTTGTCAACTAACCATTTGTGAAGGCTTTCCAGCTCCCTACTGAGACCGGCTTGAATTTCTGCTGTGTCGTCTCCAGAAGTGCTGAGTCGTCAGCATACAGTAGGAGTCTGCAGGATAGACACCATGTCATTAACATATAGTGAAAAGAGCAATGGAGCAAGGATGCTGCCTTGCGGCACACCACATGTTATTTCATTATATGAAGATGCGACACCATTTATGTTCACAACCTGGGTCCTCCCAGTCAAGTACGACCTGAACCATCTCACCGACCCATTGTCCATCCCACAGGCTTTGAGCTTCTCAAGCAGGATCTGATGGTCAACAGTATCAAACGCTTTCTGCAGGTCAATCAGAACCATGCCAGTTCGTTTGCCACAGTCCATCTGGGTTCGTATATGGTCAGTGAGATCAATCAGGCAAGCATCCGTATAATACCCAGGGCGAAAGCCAGACTGGAATTGATAAAGGAGATCTGTCTGTTTAAGAAAATCTGAACTTTGGAGATGACGCTGAGAATAGAAACTGGACGATAGTTTCCCTCGTTTGTCTTATCTCCTTTTTTGTGTAGTGGAACCACTCTGGCACATTTTAAGTCGTCGGGTATGATACCCTGTTTCAGTGATAGGTTGATGATATGTGTAAGAGGTTCACTAATCTGGTTTGCTCCGTCTTTGATAAACCTCACTGGTAAGCCGTCTATTCCAGTAGCTTTGTCCTTGCCTAGGGTATTGATAGTTTTTTTCTACCAGAGCCATGTCCACTGGTTGTAATTTGAAGGAATCCTGTGCAACCTTATCTGAATAATAATTAAATACATGACTACTACCAAACTGTCCAGTGGGTTCGGGTAACTTCTTCACAAGTGTTGATGCCACTGTAGTGAAAAATTCATTGCATTTTTGGGGCACCCTTGCACTGTCAAAGCAAATTTCATTATCAATATCCAACCCAATCTTTGAAGAAGATGAACAATTGTTTCTAATGGGAGCCCCCAGATTTTTTAGAGTTTGCCAAAGTTCTTTGGGGGAGTTTTTCACTTCTTGGAATTTTGTTTTGTAGTATTCTGTTTTGGCCTTTTTTACCAGGCTTGGTTACTCTATTTCGCATGTCTCGATACTCATCGAATAGAGCGCTATCGCGGCATTTTCTAAATGTTGCCAGAATTTTGTCTCTTAACCTAATTTGTTCTAAGATGTCTGAATCAATCCAGGGTTTGGAACGTTGTTTGACTCTGACAAGCCTGATGGGGCATACTTTGTCTAAAACCGATAGAAATATTCCTTTAAAAATTATCCAAGCTTCCTGAGCTTTGTCGCACTCTGTAACCTGACTCCAGTCTTCAGACTGCAATAGTTGTTGGAAATTTTCCAGGTTGTACTTTTTCATTGACCTGATCCTAACCGTGCTGTGTTTGCCTATCTGGCTGTGACAGATCTTTCTTGTGCAGTATGTGACAAAATGGTCACTGATTCCTAGAGGTAGCACCCCAGATTGACATATTTTTTCTTTGTCAGATGACAAGAGAGAACACTTGAGAGAAACAATATACCCGACAGCTGATATTCGTCTTTTATATTATAAAAATATAAAATCGATTAAAAAACCTGACTCAATAAAAATCCAAACGATACCCAACCCCACTGACAAAGAGTATTGGTGCGATAACATTATACCTGCAGATGATGCAAAAATATTAAGCCTGTTCATTTTGACTTTGAGCAAATATAGAGGAATCCTGTTTCAATGTTTTAACCCTTTCAATGTTTTAACCCTTGAAAGGGTTAACCCTTTGGTAGTGTGGTAGTGAAAGTGTTAACCGTCTGAGTGTGGTTGTGAAAGGGTTAATCATTTCTCGTGTGGCAGTGAAAGGGTTAACCTTCTGTATTGTCACAGTGAAAGGGTTAACCCTTTGGTAGTGTGGTAGTGAAAGTGTTAACCGTGTGGAGTGTGGTTGTGAAAAGGGTTAATCATCTGTAGTGTGGTTGTGAAAGGGTTAATCATCTGTAGTGTGGTTGTGAAAGGGTTAATCATCTGTAGTGTGGTTGTGAAAGTGTTAACCGTCTGTATTGTGGCAGTAAAAGAGTTAACCCTTTGGTAGTGTAAGTAAGTAAGTAAGTGTGGTAGTGAAAGGGTTAAAAGGCGTTCAAGGATAACATGTGAAAGTCTGTCAACTTGTTTCCAACATGGTCCCAAGAAGAATACAATAAATCACAAAGAAAGAGTTAAGAAGATAAGATAGATACAACAAGTAGATAAAATAGACAACACAATTTTCTGAAAGAGCCTCATTACAGCATGTCATGTTCCTGTTCTTCAAGAGTGGTGGCCAAGCACCCACTGCAACCAAGATACGCTACCGGGGACTCCGCTGGAACTCACATCATAACTGCAGACAAGGAGAAGGAGAACACACACATCCATGCACACACACATCCATGCACACTAATGTATACATGTTGATCAACTCTGTTACTTGAATATGTTTCACTGTGGGGCGGCTAAGTGGCGCAGTGGGCAAGGCGCTCGCCACTAACGCAGGAGGTTCGAGCCCAGCTCTCGGCGTTGCTACCAGCTTGGCTGGTCGTTCATACTAACACAATTTGCAGTGTTAGAGGGTGGGAAAGCTGGTGGGTGGGGATTGGACGTTGTGGACAGCGACTCCTACAGGTCGGTTGGTGCGCCTGTACAGCAGAATCAGGAAGTATCGGGGGCAGCGTGAGCCTCCCACGCGTTACTCCTCGCCACTGAGAGATCGCGCTGTTCAGGTAAAAAGATGCGACAGCTGCCTCCTCGTGTACCGGAGGGGACACGTGATGCAAGGCTTCTATCCTCACTGCAGCCGACCAGTGGGAGGCATAGTCTAGCAACGTTCGAGACAGGGGAGGGGAGAATTGAAGGGAGAATTGGCGAGACGAAATTGGGATGGGAGAAAAACAGAAAAATAAGGAGAAAAAGTGGATACAAAAAAATAATATGTTTCACTGTGCTCCTACTGTAACTTGTTTAGTTCAGGAATAGGGCTGGCAGGTAATTATAAGATTTTGTCCTTCTTCGGCGGCTGAGTGGCGCAGTGGGCAAGGCACTCGCCACTAACGCAGGAGATGCTGGTATCGAGCCCAGCTCTCGGCGTTGCTACCAGCTTGGCCGGCCGTCATACTAACACAATTGGCAAGTGTTAGAGGGTGGGAAAAAGCCGGTGGGTGGGGATTGGACGTTGTGGACAGCGACTCCTACAGGTCGGTTGGGTGACGCCGGCGCGGCGGAAACAGGAAGTATCGGGGGCAGCGTGAGCCTCCCACGCGTTACTCCTCGCCACTGAGAGTTCGAGCTGCTGCGGTGAAAAGATGCGACAGGCTGCCTCCTCGTGTACCGGAGGGGACACGTGATGCAAGGCTTCTATCCTCACTACAGCCGACCAGTGGGAGGCATAGTCTAGCTACGTTCAAGACAGGGGAGGGGAGAATTGGAAATACGAAATTGGGATGGGAGAAAAATATAAAAAAAATATAAAAAAATGTCCTTCTTCCTGCTCATTTTGCCCATGGTAGAACAGTTTATTTTGTGTTTGTATGATAACTGTATGATTTATATCACTTCCATGTGGCAAATAAAACTCTGAATCTGAGTTCCTTCGTGCGTTCCCACGCTGTTCTTCCATCAGACGCTTTCCAATACAAACAAATCAGCGAGGGCCCGCCTTCCCTCCGGGAACTGATGAAACGGATGAAGCGTGAATAACAGGATGACAAGTCTGTTGCACCCCCTACTACCCCCCTCCTCTCCCCCCACCCCTCCTCAATAACAGGGATAATGAGATTCACAGTCGCTCCACGCCTTGTCTGTCAAAACGCACTGGTGCCGCTTCGCTTCATTACGCAGCGCTGCACTCTTAAAGGCCCCCAATCAGAGTCATGCTTCATTAAGCAGCGCGGCACTCTTAAAGGCTGCCAATCAGAGTCACGTTTTGGGGCCAAAAAGCGTGAGGTATTATTTATATTCACTGTTGCAGAGTTAGACTTTTCGAATAGTTTCCTTTTAACACGGCGCGTTCCAGTGTTTATAAGCAAACAAGCTGCTCCAAAATACAACGAATATCAAGAGGATCTCAACCAGAGTATGAGAATATGTTTCCATTCCTATTATTAAAATTTGTTGGGGGGGGGGGGGGGGGCTATACCCATTTGTTTCCGCACGGATCACGGATTGGACCTTTAAAAGAATCCTTCCTCCAGATAAGAGACTGGGTATTATTTGTGTGTCAAGTCAAATGTATTTGTATAGCCCAAAATCACAACAAGTTGCCTCGACGGGATTCACAGATCAACAAGTTACATCACAATAAATAAAAAAAAATAAAAAACATAAAATCCACAATTTTGGAACACCCCCATACTTTCCCCAATGAAGGAACAACTCCCTGAAACATAGCAATAGGAGAAAAAAGGAAGAAACCTCAGATGGGCAAATTCAAAGGGGACCCCCCATCAGGGTGTTATATATATATATATATATATATATATATATATATATATATATATATATTATATGGTGTTGCTATGGATGATAGACGAATGGATAAGACAAATACACGTAAAATAATAATAGAAATAAGAACAATAAAGCACAGGAATACAAGCGCTGGTATGATGGTGTGTGTGCGTTTAGCAATTCTGATAAAGCGTGTGTAGTACCTAACATCAAGCCGTGTGTCCCTTTGATTAGCCACGCCTCCATTTGATTAGCCACGCCTCCATTTGATTAGCCACGCCTCCCTTGGATTAGCCTCTCCCTCTGTCTGTTAGGATCACAGGAGACCACAGCAGGAGGACCAGAGAAGTGGTTCTGACGAGCGGCAGAAGAAGAAGAATCCCGCTCTTCTTCTGATGTTTTCCCAAAGACGGCGCGCCAATAACAGAGGCAGGGAGCAACAAGAACAAGAACAGCTCGGAGACTAAATCAGACCGTTGATAATGAGGCTTCTGAGGACCAAACTGGGCCTTTCATGTAGTTCTCTAGCAGTGAGCTATTTGATGTGTTAATTCGCGAAGGGACAGTGCAAGTTAATGAACAAAACTCCAATGCATTACAACTATGTATTACAAAAAAAGCTTGTAAACAAGCCAGATTACTAGTTTCCATCTGTTCCGTTAAGAGATGTAACAACTCCCTTAAGACATCTAACATCTAAACAAACATTTGATTATAACAACAATGACAGTAGTACTAATACATGTGTACAACAAATCACAATAACACTACATAATGTAACATACATAATATTACAGTAATTAATTCACAGCGATTTTTTTTAAAGGGGAACTATTTTACAATTTCTTTCACTATTTGGGCACTTTTACACAATTCCTGTGAGTCTATGGAACACCTCTGTAATATATATATTTTTTTATTCATTGTTTTGTATTTCTAATCAAGTCCTCAAAAACAGCATTTTTCTACCTCAAGATCTCGAGCCGTTTTGTGCAGCTCATCATGTACCTCGCCATTATCATGCAGCTGAGTCTCTCTGACATCACAAATCATCACATTTTCAAATGACTCAGTTCAGTGAGGGTGAATATTGTGAGAGGAGAATTGGAAGAATGCGCCAATATGAGAATTAGAGACATAGATCATATTAATATAAGTTCACATAGCTAGGAAACAATGCTAAACACTCAAAAAGGCCATTTATAAGATAGTTCCCCTTTAAAGATACTGGTCAACTTTGAGCATGCAGGTTTGGTTTGTCACCAGCCATTTCTTTTGTTGTGTTTTAAAGGTGCTGAGCGTGGGGCAGGTTTGGTTTGTCACCAGCCATTTCTTTATTTGTATTTTATTAAACGTCTTAAGGTTCGGGGGCCCGCATGTGGGCCTTCACGCCCGTGCAGGGGACACATGTACGTCGTGGCACTTTGCCCTCCGGGCTGCATTTTTTGCAGTGCAACCAATACATTGTTGGACATTTTTATTTGCCCCCTTTCGATCGTCACCACACTCAACTAGGGCTGACCCTAATCGATCGAAAGGAGCCGTAGTCGACTGCCAACCTCTTAGTCGAATGCAAACATTTAAAAAAGAATAATAATAATTATTTTTTATTTTTTTTATTATCATTCTTTCCAAAAGCAAAGAGGCCTAGAAGCGTGGCTAACGCTAATGGCGCACATACCAGCGAGGCTGACTGCCTAAGAAAATGGGCACAGAGGCACTGAAAGAGGATTTCACCAGATCAGATTCAGTTTTATTGTTGCATCTTGTCACATTTACAGACAAAAAGAGCAAAATTCTTAGGTCTTGACCTACAGCAGTCAATAAAATACACAATAGAAATACATACGAAAGAAAAACACAATAAAAACCAGCATAATAATGATTTAAGAAAAGTGACAGTGCTGAGAGTGGTGATATAAAAAGTGCAACGGTAGAATAAAAATGTACGTACAGTACTAAAAAATACTTAAAATACTACATACATAAAAACACAGTTGGAACAGACTGTTGTTGGGATGGCTGGGGTCCTTTATAATCCTCCGGGCCTTGCTGATGTACATCTGCTCATTATATGGATTCACACTGAGCACCTGTCAGGGTCCTGGCTCCTTTGACATCACACAGGGTGGCCATCAAAGGAGTACAACCACTTGTGGAGTGCATATGAGTGAGTGAGGGAGGGAGGGAGGGAGGGAGGGAGGGAGGGAGGGAGGGAGGGAGGGAGGGAGGGAGGGAGGGAGGGAGGGAGGGAGGGATCGAGTGACTGACTGACTGACTGACTGACTGACTGACTGACTGACTGACTGACTGACTGACTGACTGACTGACTGACTGACACAGTTTGCTACATACAGTAGAGCTCATGGCGACGGTTACTGCACATTGTGAGAAAAATGGATAAACTGAGTTTAGGTTCATGTCTTCTTCTCTGATGTGGGATGAACACACACACACAAATATACACACACACGCACGCACACACATGGACACACACACACACACATTGACACACACACACACACACACACACACACACACACACACACACACACACACACACACACACATAAACACAAATAAACACACACATACACCCATGTTTTCATCACTTTAGAGGGCATTCCATTGACTTATATTCATCCCCCAGCCCTAAAATAGCCCCCGTCTTTGTGGGGACTGGACAACGTCCAAAGGATACAAAATACATTTTGGGGTTTAATCACAAGTGGGTACATTTAGTCCCTACAAGGATAGTAAAGCAGCACACGTGTGTGTGTGTGTGTGTGTGTGTGTACAGGTACAGGTACAGGTACAGTATCAGACATTGTGGGAACACTGTGTGTGCTTGTGTGTGTACGTTTGTGTGTGTGTGTGTGTGTGTGTGTACGTACGTTTGTTTGTGTGTGTGTGTACTGTACATTTGTGTGTGTGTGTTCGTATGTGTGTGTGTGTACTTTTGTGTGTGTACGTTTGTGTGTACGTTTGTGTATGTGTGTGTGTGTTTGTGTAGGTCTGTGTGTGCGTTTGTGTGTGTGCGCCATTTTCTTAATCCAGTGCATCCCTGACTCCACGTCAATTTGGACTAATAAGAAATGTAAATGTTAACAAAAACCACCTGTACATTATATGTATACAGTATACTGTATGTAGATACCTATCTACTGTAGGTTGCTGAAGACTGAGGCTTCCACATTATAGCCACATCCTCCTCCTTATAGTATACTATACTAGAGTAGAACTACATCATTATCATACAGTACATCTAAATATAGTATAGTATACTAGAGTAGAACAACATCCTTCTCAAACACTACATCTAAATATAGTATAGTATACTATAGAGTAGAACAACATCCTTCTCAAACACTACATCTAAATATAGTATAGTATACTATAGAGTAGAACAACATCCTTCTCAAACACTACATCTAAATATAGTATAGTATACTAGAGTAGAACAACATCCTTCTCAAACACTACATCTAAATATAGTATAGTATACCAGAGTAGAACAACATCCTTCTCAAACACTACATCTAAATATAGTATAGTATACCAGAGTAGAACAACATCCTTCTCAAACACTACATCTAAATATAGTATAGTATACTATAGAGTAGAACAACATCCTTCTCAAACACTACATCTAAATATAGTATAGTATACTATAGAGTAGAACAACATCCTTCTCAAACACTACATCTAAATATAGTATAGTATACTATAGAGTAGAACAACATCCTTCTCAAACACTACATCTAAATATAGTATAGTATACTATAGAGTAGAACAACATCCTTCTCAAACACTACATCTAAATATAGTATAGTATACCAGAGTAGAACAACATACTTCTCAAACACTACATCTAAATATAGTATAGTATACTAGAGTAGAACAACATCCTTCTCAAACACTACATCTAAATATAGTATAGTATACTAGAGAGTAGAACAACATCCTCCTTCTCATACACTCAACGATCTCCTCACCCCGGAACCCTCCACCCGTAACCTGCGCTCCGCCAACACAAACCGCCTCCTTCCCCCCCAGGACCAAGCTCCGCATCATGGGCGACCGGGGCCGCGTCTATGCTTTAAGCAAGTGGCTTGTCCTTCCGCGTTCCCGTCTTGCGCTCTGATTGGCCACGCACGTTTCTGGTCATGTGACATGTGCGCCAATCGTGGGACGGCAAGTTCTGCGCCTATTTCCGGCTCTAACAGCCTGCAAACTACCTAACGCCTAGTTTATCACTGGTTAAGCTTAGGCGACTCTTTCGCAGTTGGTTAAGGTTAGAGTTTGGAATCAGGGCAGGCGTTCTATCGCCCTGCTCTAAGACAAACTCTAACCATAACCAACTTCGAAAGAACGCCTAAGCTTAACCGTCCAAAAACTTGCCGTCCCACGATTGGCGCACATGTCACATGACCAGAAACGTGCGTGGCCAATCAGAGCGCAAAAAACGGGAACGCGGAAGGACAAGCCACTTGCTTAAAGTATAGAAGCGACCGGGCCTTCTGCTCGGCTGCTCCTCGCCTATGGAACGCCCTCCCTGACCACCTCAGAGCACCACAGACCACTGCTTCCTTTAAAAAAAATAAAAGAGGACTTAAAACATACCTCTTCACGAAAGCCTTCCCTTAGTTTTAGCCTTTTTATACATGCCTTGTGTGTTTTTTTTTTATCCACTTTTTCTCCCATTTTCTATATTTTCTCCCATCCCAATTTCGTATCATCCAATTCAACCCTCCCCTGTCTCGGACGCTGTTTCTTGCCTCCCACAAGCCGGCTGCAATGTGGACTAAGTCATACATAGCACAAGTCCCCTCCGGTACTTGAGGTAACAGCAGTCGCATCTTTTCACCTGCGCAGCTCGATCTCAGTGGCGAGGAGTAACGCGTGGGAGGCTCACGCTGCCCCCGACACTTCCTGATTCTACTGCGCAGGCGCACCAACCGACCTGTAGGAGTCGCTGTCCACAACGCCCGATCCCCACCCATCAGTTTCCCACCCCCTAATACGGCCAATGTGTATTAGTACGGACGACCAGCTAAACTGAAAGCAATGTGGAGAGCTGGGCTCGAACAGGCGAGCCCAGCGTCTCCGCATTCGTGGCGAGCGCCTTGCCCACTACGCCATGTAGCCGCCCACATGCCTTGTGTGTTTTATCCCTTTTTATGCTTTTATGTCTTGTTTTTTTAATTGCCTATGTTTTTAAAGTCTGTTTTTACTCTGTAGCACTCTGAGATTTGGTTTCCAAATATAGAGTGCACAATAAATCGAATGTATTATTATTATTATTATTATTATTATTATTATTACTACTACATCTAAATATAGTATAGTATACTACAGTAGAAGAACATCCTCCTCACACACTTCTCCTCTCCCTCATCCCTCTCTGTAGGCGTGTGTCACTGTCAGCCTCTCCTCTCCCTCATCCCTCTCTGTGGGTGTGTGTCACTGTCAGCCTCTCCTCATCCCTCATCCCTCTCTGTGGGTGTGTGTCACTGTCAGCCTCTCCTCATCCCTCATCCCTCTCTGTGGGTGTGTGTCACTGTCAGCCTCTCCTCATCCCTCTCTGTGGGTGTGTGTCACTGTCAGCCTCTCCTCTCCCTCATCCCTCTCTGTAGGTGTGTGTCACTGTCAGCCTCTCCTCTCCCTCATCCCTCTCTGTAGGCGTGTGTCACTGACAGCCTCTCCTCTCCCTCATCCCTCTCTGTAGGTGTGTGTCACTGTCAGCCTCTCCTCTCCCTCCTCCCTCTCTGTGGGTGCGTCACTGTCAGCCTCTCCTCTCGTCCAGGGACGTGCACAGGACTTTAGAGGGGCAGGTGCTCAAAGGCTGAAAAGGGCACTGGTGCTGTGCGCGTGCGAAGAATCAAGAATCAAGAGGTTTATTTGTCACATACATACCAGGGCATACAGTGAAATGCCGGTGGTCACGCCCGCATTGATTGTGCAAAATACAATAATAAAAATAGGCATAGAAAAAAAGAAAATAGGTAAGACACGAGATATGCATGATAAGAAAAGACATGCTAAGTTCCTGAGAAACTGGTTCCTATGTACACTACTATACAATTATTAACTCTTAATGTATCTAAACTATACTATACAATACCTCCTTCCTTTAAAGGTGACATGCATTATAAATGTCTTTTTTGAGTCTCTAGCATTGTATTATAGTAATAGGAGTTAGTATCAATGTGTTTTTGTGTCTAAATACCATTATTGGCGGATTGCTCTCATTTCAGCTCAGACCATTTCCTGCTCGATTTAATTAGGTCATTCTGATTTGACTCGCTCAGTGACGTAATGAGGCGAGGATGGAGCGGATAAAGCGCTTTGGATAAAAGTGCTACTTAAATGCAGTCCATTAAATGAACTAATAAGACTCTCCCCCTCCCTTAATACCCACCCTTGAAGGCACAACAGTGTCGGACCGTGG
Organism: Notolepis coatsorum; assembly: GCF_963971535.1. NCBI lineage: Eukaryota > Metazoa > Chordata > Actinopteri > Aulopiformes > Paralepididae > Notolepis > Notolepis coatsorum. The sequence goes on along the minus strand of NC_140180.1, from coordinate 12,040,793 downwards.
CTGCACTGGGCAGCACCCAAGTCTGAATGTGTGTAACTGTGTTAATGCAGGGCATTGCTGAAGAAGACCATTATGTGCTTAACCTCTTAACGTTCGACGGCCTGCATACGGGCCGCCATGCCACGTCGCAGCACTTTGCTCTTGTCTGTCGGCTGCATTTTTTGCCAATCATCCAATACACCGTTAGAAAGTAGAGTTTTCCGTTTTTCGATCGCCACCACACTCAACCTATTGCGTGCTTGGGGTCTCGAGTTACAAGATGAAAAATCCGGTGAGCGGTGAGCGTCATTTGAAAGGCCGCTCCGTCAAGTAACCACATCCGACTGTATACAGTCCTGAACTGACCAGTCACCGCTGATGGCGAAAATTATTGACCACCGTTGTAGCCAAGGAGCGTTTGCTCCGAAATCGATCTCAGAAGGGCGGGTGAGAGTGGGGGAAGGTGACGAAGAAGTCCTTTGTCCTGACTCGTGAATGAATTGAAGTGGACGGCCATTTTGGATAATCCAGCTGAATTATTGCGGTACACACATTACAAAAACCTTTCTAAAAAGCAAATCTTCTGTGGTATTTTTATAAACTTTGGACTGTATGCCTATAAGACTTCAGGCCGTTATGTTTTCCAGCTCCTACCTCTCATTTAGAACCCAAAAACAGGCATCTGGCAACAAGTCAACACAAAAGTATGGAGAAAATATTGTGTGTTCAAACCTCAAGTCAAGTCAAGAGTTTTATTTGTCACGGCATACGAGTATACAATGAAATGCGGGTGGTCTTGCCCGCAACGATGTGCATAATACAATAGTAATAACATATAATAGAATCCAATAGAACGACATTGTGCAATAAAACAAGTAAACAGAGTAGGGCATATCAGTATATGTACATGAGTTATTTACAGAGCATGGTAAGTAAGTAAGTAAGTAAGTAAGTAAGTAAGTAAGTAAGTAAGTAAGTAAGTAAGTAAGTAAGTAAGTAAGTAAGTAAGTAAGTAAGTAAGTATTTATAAAGCACCTTTCATACATGTCATGTAGCTCAAAGTGCTGTACACAAACATAGGCATATATAATGATAAAAGCAATAAAGTCACAGTGATCAGTTAAGATCAATGTTTAAAAAAAAAAAAAAATAATAATAATAATAATAATAATAATAATAATAATAATAATAATAATAATAATAATAATAATAATAATAATAATAATAATAACGTAAAAATGAAAATAACGTAAAAATTAAAACATGAAAACAGTAATTTGCTTACCAGTTTGGGAGAACAGGTCCGGTAGGACATGCTAGGTCCTGTGGTAGTGCAATACACTGTTAGCTACGGATGAGGCACTGGGTCTTTCTGTACATGCTATATTATACAATCTCAAGTTATACTATACTATTCTTAAAGTGACCTTTCCTTAGTGGCCATAAGTGTGGGCGTGTGCAGCATGAGTGTGTGCTTGCTCATGTTAAAGTGGCTGCTAGTGTGTGAGCGTGTACAGTGTGTGTGTCGTGTGTGTGCTCATGTGTGCTTGTGTGTGGAGAGTTCAGTGTTCAAGGCTCTGATGGCCTGGGGGAATATACATTAGCACTCAAAGTGAGTGTAAAGTATAATAAATCACAAATGACTTTGGTTATGCAAATCGCTTTCGTTTTATGATAAATGTGGGGTAAGCTTAAACCTACCCTACTGTATATCATGTGAAATAAAGGTTAAAAAGAAACATCTAGCATTCAATTGCCCTTCTGTCCAAAACTGTCTTTTGTGAAAAGAGCGAGAGCTGCTAATGTTTTGTACAGCCAGCTCTTTTTACCACATGAGGACTTCTACACCTGCTGGGATTCAATGGGGACAGCATTGATAATCAATGTGAAGTGAGTCTTGTAAGGTCTTCTAGTCATTACTGGCACTGCTGTGTCTTCCTCTCGCTCCCTGTAGATCACATCTGACCGGTGAGGCCATCTGCTCCGTATTGACTTCCTGTGAGAGGAACACCACCACGGTTGCATGTCCAGTACTGATCCACTGGGTGTGACCTGGCGCAGCGATCCAATCTATCTCTTTCACTGAACAGTACAGACTCGGTTTGGGGTCACTGGAGACGTACAGTATACCATCTCGTCAGTGCGAATTATTCAACATTATCCCCGTTTCTGAATGACTTTCATCCGCCCATCATTGTCCCTGTCAAATTTTTTATTTTTTTTTAAACTTCATTTTTTAGCGTTTACCGCTTTTTCTGGTCAAGTATGACCGACAGAAACAGGTTGAATGGGATATAGATCAGGGGAAGACACTCTGAGAAAATACGGCGAGTCCGGGAGTCGAACTCGTGTACCCCAGATCCGTGACGAGCACGGTTGTCCCAGACGCCGAAATAGCGCCGAGATACGCGGTGAGCTACGGGAGCTCCCCTCCCTGTCAAATTTGAACAAATCATCCGCCGAACGCTGATACGAACCGACAACAATACCCTGACGTGAGCTAACGTGATAGAGATGTGAAGGCGGATCGATGTGATTTAAGAGCTCGAAAAAACAGCCCCCTCGAAAAAAGTTTCTTTCTTTTGCCCCGACGTCATAATTGTAACGGGAACAATTGACAGATTTGCGGGGAAAATTGCACTTGGCAAAAACGGCGGCAACATCACCGAACAGATGTGGGTTTTTTTTGTGCCGACGATGCCGAGTGGGAAACGGCAGCGTTGTTCTGTCCGGGAGAGACGAGCGAGAAGGCGAAAACATCTGGAATCTTCCGTGGGGTCGTGGAACGAGCAGCCGCTACAGTGATCTGTGATGATTAAACACCTGAACGAGGCACACGAGCAAAAACCTCAAACCTAACAACCAGGAGGGAAGCCAGCTCCACAACGTGTGCCATCGCTCTTCATCTGGTGAAGAGAAGAAGAAAAGACCGGTTTGGTTTTCTATAAAAGAATCCTGCAGATTCAGCTACTTTAGACTCTTAACCCTTTCACTGCCGCACTACCAAAACGGTTAACCATTTCACTGCGACAATACACGGAAGGTTAACCCTTTCGCTACCACACAACAGTGTTTCATACTTGTATGTGTATATCTGTGAGGACCCCAGGAAGAATAGTCAACACGTTGATGATGACTAATGGGGATCCTAATAAACATAAACTGCTGCACTACCGAACGGTTAACCCTTTCACTGTGACAATACACAGACGGTTAACCCTTTCACTGCCACACGACAGCAAAATTAACCCGTTCACTGCCACACGACAGAAGGTTAACCCTTTACTATCACACTACCGACGGTTACCCTTCTGTCGTGTGTGGCAGTGAAAGGGTTAACACGCTATAGTACCCGACTGAGGGGTGTTTCAGTCCAGGACCACGAGGAGGTCTTTAGAGCGCAGGAATGTGCTGTAAACTGGGGGGCTGTCGATCATCAAGAGAGAGAGAGAGAGGGGGGGGGGGGGGGAGAGAGAGTTCATCATGCCCACTTTGGATGAACGACGATGACTTTTCTCGGAAGAAATGCGATGCGCTCAGAAGCTTGGAGTCCGGCCGCCGCGGCTCGTAAAAGTCTTTACTTTTCAGCTTTGATTCGAACAGGAGATGTCTGGTAAATCATCTCCTCCGCTGGAAAGCTGAGCAAAGCAGGAGGCCTGATGAAGTGTCTGAAGAGAGTCCGGGAGATGTGAGAAGAGGAGAGAGAGAGAGAGAGAGACTTTGTAGAAAGTAAGACACTTTGAAACAATGACTGGGATGAATAGGTTTCACTGAGCAAAGCAGGAGGCCTGATGAAGTGTCTTGAAAAGTGAGAGAGAGAGAGAGTGTGTGTGTGTGTGTGTGAGAGAGAGAGAGAGAGACAGAGAGAGAGAGAAAGAGAGTCAGGGAGATGTGAGAAGAGGAGAGAGAGAGAGAGTTTGTAGGAAGTGAGAAACTTTGAAACAATCACTGGGATGAATAGGTTTCACTAGACAGTACAGCATGATGACAACAAAATTCTGTAATTACTCGTACAAAATTTATTCTACAACCTTTTTAATTTGAGAACAAAGCCATGGTAGGTGGACCACGTGGTAAACGGGTAGTTCTATACAGAAACCATGTGGGAATTCTGGCCCAACACAGGAATGTCTAGACAAGCCTCCATGTCAGATAAGCACAGTTTAAACTTCTGGACTGTGTTCCATGTCGCTCTCTCTCTCTCTCTCTCTCTCTCTCTCTCTCTCTCTCTCTCTCTCTCTCTCTGAGTGATGATATTTGCCATGCAGGCAAAACGGTCTCAACCCATCAATTTCACAGCGGTGTGCTGTCTCACTGTTTACTTTTCCATAGACTCCGAAGTGAGGGAGCTCACAGATAAAGCACGTGTCATCCGGAGGACCGTTGTCAAATTGTCAAGTTGTCAAATCCGCAATGTTCCGTGAAGGGACGTTTCTATATTTCCCAAGTTCAGACAGGGAGACCAACAGGATGTTTGCCGTCAGAAAGCATTTTATCATCATTTATCAATCATCTCTCTCCTCTTCTCACGTCCCCCCGTTCTCTCTCTCTCTCTCTCCTCTCCTCACATCTCCCTGACTCTCTCTCTCTCCTCTTCTCATGTCCCCCCGTACTCTCTCTCTCTCTCTCTATCTCTCTCTCTCTCCTTTTCTCATTTATCGGGAGGGGAAACCCATGGGAGAACTTGCAAGCAGGGGGAGAACATGCAAACTCCACACAGAAAGGCCCGGGAGATTCCCCACCTGGGTGCCCGGCAACCTGGTCCAACCCGGCAACCTCAAGTGCCACATCCTGATTTCCTCAGAGGAACCCAAGGCCTTTCACTTATGTTCACACTGCAAGCCTTAGTGCTCAATTCTGATTTAACCCCTTCACTGCCAGACTACCAAAGGGTTCAACCTTTCACAGCCACACTACAGAAGGTTAACCCTTTCACTATCACACTACAGGCGGTTAACCGTCTGCAGTGTGTGTGGTAGTGAAAGGGTTAATGCACAGATCAGATTATAATTTTTTTGGCTGTTCACATTTGATATATATATATATATATATTTTTTTTTATGTGTGCAATATCATTTTCCAGTGTGAACTGGTCACGCTCCTGAACTGACCTGCATGCGCAAATGAAATCACTGAAATCACAGTTTATGGTTTAAAGGGGACATGCATTGCTATTCCTAGCACTATTTGGGCAACTTTACACAATTCCTGTCAGTCTATGGAACACCTCTGTAAGGTTTTATTAAAAAAGCCAAATTTTTCTCACTTTGGTATTCAGGCTGTTGGCCTGGCTCCGCCCATAAGCACTTTGAGTGACAGTCATCCACACAGTCTGCGAGTGGCAGACAGAGAGAGAGAGAGAGAGAGAGAGAGAGAGACAGACAGACAGACAGACAGACAGACAGACACACGGCACACTGTAGAGCTGTGTATGTGAGATAACCAAGTCCCCTTCTCTCTCTCAGTGCTCCGTGTCTCTCTCTCTCTCTCTCTCTCTCTCTCTCTCTCTCTCTCTCTAAACAAACAAACAAACGCTGCTATCTCTATCTCTCTCCCTCGCAGAGTGCAGTCGAGGTGTCGGGTTTCACTATCTGCCTCGCTGTTTGAGGACGTTTTCCACTCGCTCTGCTATCGCTGTGTGGGCTGCCTAGGTTGTGGGCGGGCATTGGCTCCAACCACAGAGCCAATCGGATCACTATCCGCTCCATCCTTGCAACGTGACGTGCAACGTGACGTCACGTTGCAAGTCAAATCAGAACGACCTGATTAAATACAGCAGGAAATGGTCGGACCTGAATGAGAGCAATCCGCCAATATGGTATTTAGAGACACAGACACATTGACACTAACTACTATTACTATAATACAATGCTAGACACTGAAAAAAATCCATTTATAATGCATGTCCCCTTTAATTTACAAGTTGATGGAGTGCAGTGGAGGCCAGCTAATGCGTGCTAATTGGTGCGAGGAGGAGGTGAAAGAGAGACATTTCTTCTTTAAATATGCTTTCAAACACAAAGCGGTTATGATACATTTACATTTACATTTACATTTAGTCATTTAGCTGACGCTTTTATCCAAAGCGACTTACAAGTTCTGTACGACAAGCCATCAGGAAGGGCACAACTCTATCAGCTGAGCAACAATGTTCATCAAAGTGTTGAGTGCTACAGTGTAGGTTAGTTTATTAGGACAAGTGCATGACAGTACGGTTAGTTAGGGTTAGATTTTTTTTTTTTTTTTTTTTTTTTAATTCAGATAATGGTTGAAGAAGTGCGTCTTTAGTCGACGGCGAAAGATTGGACGTGATTCGGCTGTCCTAACTGGGGTGGGTAGTTCATTCCACCATTGTGGGGCAAGGACTGAGAATAGGCGACTTCTCTTTGATGACCCTCCCGGAGCTTGGATAGGAGTAGGTCTGAGGCAGCCAGAAGATGCAGAGCGTAGGGGTCTTGAGGGTGTGTAGTTAGAGACCATTGACCGGAGGTAGGCGGGAGCGGTTCCCTTTGCCGCACGGTATGCTAGGTCGAGGGCCTTGAAGCGGATTCGTGCAGCAATGGGGAGCCAGTGCAGGTCCCTAAGAAGTGGGGTGACATGGGCCGACTTCGGTAGGTTTGAGATCAGGCGGGCCGCTGCGTTCTGAATGAGTTGAAGAGGCTTAGTGGCAGTGGCCGGGAGGCCAGCGAGCAGTGCATTGCAGTAGTCGAGGCGGGAGATGACTGTTGATTGGACGAGGAGTTGGGTGGCTTCTTTTGTCAGGAAGGGGCGTATCCTTCTGACGTTGCTCAGGAGGAATCGGCAGGTTCTGGTCGTCGCTGCGATGTGAGCAGAGAAGTTCAACTGGTCGTCGAGGACAACACCAAGGTTCTTGGCGGTCGGGGACGCAGTCACAGCTGCATTCTCGACTGTGATTGAAAGGTCGGTTAGGGGGGAGGATTTGGCCGGCAGGTGGAGCAATTCTGTTTTGCTTAGGTTCAGTTTGAGGTGGTTGGACGTCATCCAGGCTGAGATGTCGGACAGACAGGCCGAGATCCGCACAGAGACGTGGATATCTGAGGGAGGGAAGGAGAGGAAGAGTTGAGTATCGTCGGCATAACAATGGTAGGAGAAGCCATGAGACGTGATAATGTTACCCAGTGATTTAGTGTAGAGGGAGAAGAGAAGGGGTCCTAAAACCGAGCCCTGGGGGACACCCGTCCGCAGGGGGCGGGTGGCCGACAGGGTCCCTCTCCATGACACTTGGTAGGAGCGGTCATTGAGGTATGATGACAGCCATGTCAGCGCAGAGCCAGCCACTCCCATTCCTGCGAGGGCCGCAAGGAGGATCTGGTGGTTGACTGTGTCGAAGGCTGCAGATAGATCTAGGAGAATCAGGACAGAGGAGAGGCCTTTCGCTTTTGCTAAGTGAAGTGCCTCTGTGACCGCAATGAGGGCTGTCTCTGTGGAGTGACCAGTCCTGAAGCCTGACTGATTAGGGTCTAGGAGGTCATTCTGTAAGAGATAAGTAGTAAGTTGGTTGGATACAGCACGTTCAAGTGTTTTAGAAAGGAAGGAGAGAAGAGAGACAGGACGGTAGTTGCCTATGACAGTAGGGTTCAGGGTTGGTTTTTTTATGAGCGGCGTGACTCTGGCTTGTTTTAGGGAGGTGGGGACCACCCCCGAGTTGAGTGAGGAGTTGATGGTTGCAGTTAGGAATGGGAGGATGTCTGGTGCTATGGTCTGGAGGAGTGGGGAGGGTAGCTGGTCCAGCTGGCAAGTAGTCGGACGGTTTGACGTTACCAGTGTCAGGGTCTCTGCTTCTGTAATGGGAGAGAAAGATGACAGAGTGAAGGATGAGGTTCTCGATTCAGCATTTGGAATGGGTGGGGGTTGGGAGAAGGAGCTGCAGATGTTCTCCACTTTTTCCTCAAAGAAGATCGCAAAGTCTTCGGCAGAGAAAGATGAGGGAGGGGGGGGTGGGGGGGGAGTGAGGAGGGAGGACATGGTAGCATGCAGTTTGCGAAGATTCTTGGCAGAGGCCTCGATCCTATGGTGGAAGAAAGAAGCTTTGGCATTAGTGATGGTTTTGGAGAATGTTAACAAGAGGTTGTGATATGTGTCGATGTCAGCAGTGAGGCGTGACTTTCTATACTTCCTTTCAGCTGCTCTCAGGACCTGTCTTTGTTCTCTCACTGGATCTGTCAGCCATGGACTGGGTGGGGAACGGCGGGCAGGTTTCTCAACGAGGGGACACGATGATACGTCTCCTCAAGTGTTGCTGGTACAGACGTATCTTAAATACCTACGATGTAAACACCTCACTGTCCCTCCACTGACCACCTCCATCACAGCTGTCTTCCGTGTTTGTATTCACACAGAGTGACTCCCGCCACAGAATTGCGATGAATGTCAATCTAGAGTGACGTAAAAGTCACATTGCAAAAAATCTGACCTGTATCAGATTCAGGAAGAAATATGAAAGTGGCCCAAATCAAATCAAATCAAATCAAATCAAATTGAAAAGATCAGATAGGATGATATGTGTGCTGTTCACACAAACAGACCTGAGTCGCATATGAGAATCAGATTCAGGCCACTTTTGCCTGCAAAAGGCTATCGTTGCCCCCAAACCGGAATTTAACTAACTAGATTTAATGTCATTGACACTTTACTGAACGCTCATTGCAAATTATTTTTATACAATGTTTTCAGGCCATGTACACTGAGCTGTGAGATAGTTTAAAAAAAATTACGTTTGGATTATGTGCTGAAACAAATCCCTGGATCTTGAAACACTTATCAGTAGTTACACAACTCAGGTCAACGGTTAATTTATCTTATAGTCAGGGACAGGATTCATGAACTTGAACGAGTTTCTCCCAAAGCCAGAAACCGGAGAACTACGAATCAAACCCATGATGTCGTCAAGTTGTAAAATATGGAGCTGCTGAACTCAGAAATAAAAGTCATAAATTGTTATTCAAAACTAAAGAGTGCACTTGAGTGACCATTTCCAGCTCCCTCATTCTGTCTGATCCTCTGGCCAATGCTGCCCCCTTGTGGTAGACAGAGGTTACTGCTTCTAGAGGTACTAAACATTGTAGAGATATTGGCAGAGTGAACATACACTTGAGTCGAGGATAAACTTCAGAGACTTGGTCCAAAGAAGAAACACTGGAGCACATATATACATGTAAGGCATTATACCTTTATTAAAGGGGCACTTCACCAAAAAGTGAATGCAGATTTATTTTGCACGTAATCTCACACACATCCAAACGTTCAATTCATAGATTCATTTATTACAGACAGTTATTGAGCGTAAACAAGTTTGAATATGAAGAAGAAGAAGTCTTTAATTGTCTTTAATTGTCTTGCAGATTAACACACAGGTGCGAGATGGGCGACACACAAGAACACACACACATGTCGCAGATGAAATGTCTCTCTGCACTTGACCCATCCCGTCGTCGTCCCCCCCAAGGGCGACCAGACATGGGCTTCGGCGTGGGCCGCGCCCGGGCACCAATCCAAGTGCTCCTGTCCGTCTTCGTCAGGGACGCGACGGCGTTGGCGATCTGTTCTGCATGTTTTTCCATATTATTTTTTTTAAGGGCGAAACCATTTTGAGCAAGGGGGGGGAGAACATGCAAACTCCAAACCGAAAGGCCCGGGAGATACCCCACCTGGGTACCTGGCAACGTGGCAACCTGGTCCCAAAATGGCCACCAGTGATGTCATCGGGGACACTGAATACTTGTGTTAATTACAGCTCAGTGAATTGAGTCTCCTCTGACACACTGACGTAACAAACTTAAGGCTTTCAGTGTGAACTTAGAGTAGCCTCCTGTGTACACACACACACACACACACACACACACACACACACACACACACACACACACACACACACACACACACACACACACACACACACACACACACACGTTTATATTTCTATACTGATTTACTAATTGTATTGTAAATTAACATGACTCGTGAATCAGGGTCAATGAAGTGTATCCTGTATGTAGAGTCATGGTTTTTACACACATACTAAGTTCACATTTACAACATGTATTTTATATTTTCAAAATTAAATAAACAAGATGTTTACACACGGCGTGTTGACAGGATTGTTGTTTGTAGAGTTGATGTTGGTGTTTGACAGTTTTAAATATCTTTAGTTTGGCTCTTTGATATATTTAGTAAGTTTAAACTCTCATCACTCAAACATCCATCTTCATTTCCAGATTTGTTTCCCATGATTACAAGTGAACTGAATGAAGTCTTTGTGTTGTGGTGACTGTGTTAGGTATCGTTGAGTAACTAGACCTACTGTATACACAGTCAGTCTTTCACTACAGTTCTGATAATAAGTATGTTCAAAGGCAGTATAGGCCTACTTAATTCATATCTAAATACCATCACTACATCGTAGGCAGTATAGATGAGCGTTGAATACCCAGACACTTGCAGTGTTTCATTGCTGGGAAACGCTGCTCCCCAGTGGTGAACGGTGACATTGCAGCTCCCCACAGACCTCTCGAAAGAGCATTTCCTCAGACTCGTATTGTCAAGTAGGTGCACTGCTGACATTTTGTAACATTCGCATTTGGAGTCCCATAGAGAGCAAACATTAAAGAGATATTTCACTTTAGTAGAAAAAAGTAGCAGTTTTACCTCAAGTCATCTAACTGTACCAGTAAACTAGCGACCACTTATGTCCCTGTAGTCCGCTGTTAACACCACCGTTCCTCACTACTCATTCATTTTAAGGACCAAATCTACACGAGGAGGCAGCCTGTCGCATCTTTTCACCAGACTCCTCAGTGGCGAGGAGTAACACGTGGGAGGCTCACGTTGCCCCCGATACTTCCTGACTCTGCTGTACAGGCGTCACCCAACCGACCTGTAGGAGTCGCTGTCCACAACGTCCAATCCCCACCCATCGACTTTCCAGCCGCTACCTCTGCCAATTGAGATAGTATGACGACTGGCCCAAGCCGCAGGCAATGCTGACTCCGGGAGTCGAGACCGCAGCCTCTTGCATTGGTGACGAGCGCAATCTCCGCCCTAAATATCATACTTCTGAAGTATAAACAAACTATACAGCAATATCATTCTGTGTAATATATTTTTTTGGTTTGACCAACTGTCAACTTTTCACGGAATGTTTAGAATCTTTCTTCCGGCAAGGCAGCTGCAGGTAACCATGGTAACCACTGCCTGAACATTCCACGGAGGGCAAAGATACACAGCACACTCAAACCTACAACAAAATGGACCGGATCTGCTTTTATTTTTCAAAGATAATACATCTGTAAACACACCATCAAATGTCAAAACAAACACAACTTTTGACCAGTATTTTACACCTAAGCCTTCAGTGCTATCAAGTAAGCAATTTAACACACTTTCAATAACCCTACCACGACACTATTCACATATCCTTCTTTTACTACAGTAGTTACGCTGCTGGCCAGTACGACTACTACCATAGTGTCTTTATACCTGTATCACTGTACTACAACTCTGTACATTTATATATTTTATACCCAGTTTAAGCACCTGTGCACTGTATATTGCTGTTGTACTTTACTGTTACATTTGCACTCTGGTTGGATGCCAAACTTCTTTTCGTTGTGCTGTACGATGACAATACATTGGAATATTTTTTTTTAATTTTTTTTAACTTTTTTTTTTTTAGCGTTTATCGCTTTTCTGGTCAAGCATGACCGACAGAAACAGGTTGAAATGGGATGTAGAGCAGGGGAAGACATTCTGAGAAATGACGGCGGGTCCGGGAATCGAACTCGTGTCCCCCAGATCCGTGACGAGCACGGTTTTCCCCGACTCAGAAATAGCGCCGAGATATGCGGTGAGCTACGGGAGCTCCCCTTGAATCTATTCTTATCTAATCTAATCTAAAGTTGTGTTTTTATTTACTTTTCACTTTCGCCTTTAAGTGAGTCAGTTGCCTATTCCTGACATCTCAAGCGTAGTCCCTTTTCTCTCGTGTCATTAACATGTCACTGATCCTGGTCCTAAATCATCAAGTGTATTAGTGCAGATTATGTATTGTTAGTTAGAGGTGACGATGGTAGAGCAGTCGTCTGGTAATCTGGAGGTTCCCAGTTCGATTCCCGCTCCTCCCATGCAGGCAGCGTGTCGAAGTGTCCTTGAGCAAGACACTTACTGTAATCCCTAATTGCTCCCGATGAGCAGGTTGGCACCTTGCATGGTCGCCTCCGCTATTGGTGTGAGTGACTGGGTAAAAGAATGTGAGGACCAAATTGTAAAGTGGCTTTGGATAAAAGCGCTATATAAATGCACCATTTACCTGGGGAGAGGGGGAGAGAGAGAGAGAGAGAGAGAGAGAGAGAGAGAGAGAGAGAGAGAGAGAGAGAGAGAGAGAGAGAGAGAGAGAGATTTGAAGAACTCAAAAGCAAAGTCTCTTTCCAGAAGCCACGATGACCTGCTTACTCAGGATAAACCACATACCTTGTTGTGAGCAGTTTAATGTAGGAACTACTTTCTACTGAACTACACCCTCTATAATAATGAATGGGGGTGCACTTCGGTCGAAAATAGTTCCTGCATGAAATAGTACCATGGGTAAGTAAATATGTTTTTTTGAACTACCCCTTTAATTATCTCTATTTCTCTCTCTCTATCTCTCTCTCTCTCTCTCTCTCTCTCTCACACACACACACACACACACACACACACACACACACACACACACACACACACACACACACACACACACACACACACACACACACACACACACACACACACACACACACACACACACACACACACATTACATGCATATATTTTCTATTACTGAATTGGGATACAGAATGGGACTGTAAAGATTTGTAAAAATGTGTCCATACTGTACATTTATTTTAGTATCCTTGAAAGCTGATTTGAAGATGAAATTGTCCAGTTTAAATCTTTTTTTGTAAACTGTTCCAGTCTGTGGGCACGGCAGACTGAAATGATGATTGACCAATTGTGTTTTGTGGATTTCAGCAGCATGAGATTTGTAGAACGGCCGGGTGTTGTAGACAGCTGGTGCGCACATTTCAACTACACAGGTAGGGGACAGACACCAAGGAGAGTTTTATAGAGTAACATAAACCAGTGTATTTTATGACGGGTGTTTAAGGATGGCCAGTTTATAGAGGAATATACAGTATAGTGCTGTGGTCAGTTCTGAAAGGGGCATTTGTAGCGAAACAGATGGCAGAGTGATAGAGAACATCAAGCTTCTGCAGAGTAGTTTAGATACTGCTGAGCTAGATGCAGATCTTTAGATGGTGTCACTATAATTTAGCAGGGGAAGAATGGTAATTTTAACCAGAGTGAGTCTAGCAGAAAAAGTGAAAGAAGATGTGTACAGAACATGTCCTGGCTGGTGCATGTATGTACAGCCTACGGCCTGCAGAGGTCACTACAGGCAAACACACTTGGACTGGCATTGTCCCCGGTATGAGTTCTTCAGTTTCAACAAAGAGGTCGTAACTTGTCATTTTTCATCACAAGGGATTGATTGATTGATTGAAAAGTTTATTAACAGATTGCAGAATGGGTACAGTACAGTACAGCTCAATACATACAATTACAGGGAGGGTTTAGAATCTCCTTGATCTCTGGTCAAGACTCCTTTGAGGTGTACAAACACACAGGCGTGATTAGAATTTAGAAAACCTTCTAAACATTCTAGCATTCTAACCCAACCCCCTCCAATGTACAGTTACCCCCCCCCCCACCACCCCACCCACTCAACCACCTCCAATGTACAGTTCCCCCCACCCCTCCCCACCCCACCTACCCAACCTCCTCCAATGTAGAGTTTCTTCCCCCTCAAATGTATATACTCTCTTTTTTAGACCCTTTTTGTATCACAAACAGTACTGTATTTGTAGATCTGGTATGTCATACATGTCTAGATGTAGCGGTACTGTATCTGTATGTCATATATGTTATGATGAATTGAAAATGGGGGACCCTGATGTAAACAAGATGAAAGTCTTTCTCTGGTCTGCATCCCCTTAACAATTGTGTGTATTGAGCTGTACTGTACCCATTCTGCAATCTGTTAATAACATTTTCAATCAATCAATCAATCAATCAATCAATCAATCAATCAATCAATCAATCAATCAATCAATCAAGCTGTGATATAATAAAGGCTATCCTACTGGTCATTGAAAGCCATAGATGGTTTCAACTTTAAAGGAACTTAGCTTAGCACAATGAATGGAAGCGGACAGTGCCAGTTAGCCTTCGGGAGAGGTGTTAGTTGGACAATGCCTAGGCTAACCGGCCATGTCCGCTTCCATTCATTGTGCTAAGCTAGGCTAACATGCAGCCAGATAGCTATACTGAACGCACAGAGAGGAAACTGGTATCTATCTTCTTGTCTCTCTCTGGAGAAGACGATAAGCTAATTTCCCAAAATGTTGGCGTGTTCCTTTAACAGTGCAACTGTACCAGGAAATAAACATGGTTTGCTAATAGCAACAGCTGACGGGGAAATAAACATGGATCCAAGCTGTCGCCTAACACAGTAGAGGCCTTGTGTGGAATGTTCTCCGTCTTCAAGATTCAAGATTCAAGAGTTTCATTCATCACATACCAGGCAGGGCATACAGTGAAATGTGGTTGGCCATACCCGCTTCAATTGTGCAATAAAACAATAGTAATAGTACCAACACGACCACATCAAACAAGAGGTGGACGCGGGCAAATACTGCGGCATGGTCATGCTGGACCTACAAAAGGCCTTCGACACTGTCAATCACTCCATTCTGATTGACAAGCTAAAAGCAATTGGTTTTGATAGTCTATCAGTGAGCTGGATGCAATCCTACCTGGAGGGGAGGGAACAGATGGTGGAGGTAAACGGTACCCTATCCCCCCCCCCCCCCCTCCCAGTGAGCTGTGGTGTTCCACAAGGAAGCATACTAGGACCGCTACTGTTCCTAATTTATGCAAATGACATGTCGTCAGCTTGTGACTGCAACTTGTTCCTGTTTGCGGACGACTCAGCCCTGCTGGTCTCTGACAAGAACAAGTTACAGGTTGAAAAAACCCTCAGCTCGGAACTAGGCAAAATCTGCATATGGCTCGCTGATAACAAACTATCATTACACATGGGCAAAACAGAGTCCATTCTCTTCGGTTCAAATAACAAACTCAGAAAGTGCGACGGCTTCTCAGTTACAGTGGGTGACAATATTGTCACAAGGAAAGATGAAATTACCTACCTGGGTTCCATCCTAGAGGCTAATCTTTCCTGTGACAAAATGGCATCCAATGTAATAAAAAAAGTCAAACAACGAACTCGATTCTTGTACCGGATCTCCTCTCTGGTAAACAAGAATACCCTGAAGACTCTGGCAGGAGCACTCATTCAAGGGTACTACGACTATGCTTGCACCTCATGGTACCAAAGCACCTCAAAGGCGCTAAAAACAAAATTACAAACATCTCAAAACAAACTGGTCAGACTACTGCTTGACCTTACTCCTAGAACCCACCTCACCCCTGCTCACTTTGACAACCTAGGATGGCTTAGAGTAGACGACAGAGTACAGCAACTTGCAATGGGCCTGGTCTACAAGATACACTACACGACCAAGGTACCCATGTACATGTCAAAATACGTCCCAAAGGTCAGTGAATACCACGATCACAACACCAGAGGGAGTTCCACAAATCATGTTAAACCCAGATTCGGCTCAAACAAGGGACTAAACACGTTTCGCAATTATGCCACATCAATGTGGAACGCCCTACCCAAAGCTGTAAAGGAATGTGAATCACTACCCACTTTCAAAACCACTCTCAAAGAACACCTACGGGAGACTGCAATTCGAAACTGGCCCCTGTAAATGTCCTAACCCAACCCCCTCCAATGTACAGTAAATTACCTAGTATGGTTTTGTCAATATTCCAATGTACAGTTTTGCTTGTACAGTTGTACAGTATCCCCCCCCCCCATCCCACCCAACCTCCTCCAATGTACAGTTTTTACATCAAATGTATATACTCTCTTTTATGGACTCTTTTTGTATCACAAACAGTACTGTATTTGCAAATCTGGTATGTCATAAATGTATAGATGTAGCAGTACTGTATCTGTATGTCATGTATGTCATAATTGCCCTGATGAATTGAAAATGGGGGACCCTGATGTAAACAAGACGAAAGTCTTTCTCTGGTCTGCATCCCCTTAACAATTGTGTGTATTGAGATGTACTGTATTGTACCCATTCTGCAATCTGTTAATAAAGTTTTCAATCAATCAATCAATCAATCAATCAATCAATCAATCAATCAATCAATCAATCAATCAATCAATGGCTGCCTGTAACATAGCAACCATTGTTTTGTAGATGGCAACGGAAGGGACAACGGTTGCTATGTGCAGAAGAACATTTGCTATGTGTTGATAGTAGAACAGAAACATAATAACTCAGAGTCTTTTGACTGGATCTGGAAAACAAGTCAAAGCAGAACAGTAATATAATTTCTTCACAGCTTTTTCTAAATGTACACACATTCTTGTTTCCCCCGGCTCCTCAACCATAGTAGATGTAAACATGTAAACATAATACACAATGTATATTCTATCTATACAAACTATAACTATAAATAGAAACTAACTAAGCTAGAACTATAAACTAAACTATAGACAAATCTATAAAATTCTATCTATACAAGGTATACAGGTGCAGCTCGATAAATTAGAATATCATGGAAACGTCTATATATTTAGCGGTATTGATGCAGTCATTTGTGCAAAAGGAGCCCCAACCAAGTACTGATCAGTGAACATACATGAACATACTTTTCACAAGGCCGACATTTCTATATACAAAAGAAATAGAAATCTATTTTTAAATTTTTTATTGGTGATACAGAATTTTGGGCTTTCCTGAGCTGTAAGATATAATCATCAAAATTAAAACAAATACAGGCTTGAAATATTTCACTTTGTGTGTAATGAATCTATAATCTACGAGAGTTTTGCTTTTTGAATTGATTTACTGAAATAAAATAACTTTTCCACGATAGTCTAATTTATCGAGCTGCACCTGTATGTTAGCAGCAGTGTGTGTGTGTGTGTGTGTGTGTAGTAAGTGTGCTACACTTACCCACCCACCCAACCACCTCCAATGTACAGTCCCCCCCACCCCCCCACCTACCCAATCCAATGTACAGTTTCTACGTCAAATGTATATACTCTTTTTTCTGGACTCTTTTTGTATCACAAACAGTACTGTATTTGCAAATCTGGTATGTCATAAATGTATAGATGTAGCAGTACTGTCTATCTGTATGTCATGTATGTCATATATGTTACGATGAATTGAAAATGGGGGACCCTGATGTAAACAAGACGAAAGTCTTTCTCTGGTCTGCATCCCCTTAACAATTGTATGTATTGAGCTGTACTGTACTGTACCCATTCTGCAATCTGTTAATAAAGTTTTCAATCAATCAATCAATCAATGCTCATGCTGATGCGTTTATATTGTGCTTTTCCAGTGTTTACCTACTCTTCCACTGCACAGAAATGAGGCCTTTTATTAAACAGGCAGCCATACTGGAAGAACAACACAAACATTCCACACAGGGCCACTATTCCTCTGATATGGTATACTGTAGTTAGAATAAGAATACGTTTGAATTCTGAGGAAATGTGGGAGAACAATCCCACCTCAAGGGGTTATATTAGAGGATGACTCCCCCACTTTGAAAGACACACATCAGCATTGTAAGGTATAGGCGACCATTTGATACATTCATCCTATTGCTTTTCAATGACAGATTACTCCTCTGAAGCTAAATCATTTTGTTTTGATGGAGTTAGGGATATAATTAATTGTAGAAATGGACTTCTCTGAACGCAACAGATGCAACTTGTTTATTTAGCTTATAAATTTATAAATTAATCATAAATACTGTATCTTTTTAACCCCTTAAGCTTACCCCACATTTAGCATAAAACGCCTGATGATTGCATACCCAAAGTAATTTGCAATTTATTATACTTTATACTTATAGCACATGCATGAGTCTGGTCTCTTTTGAAAAGTAACATTCTGAAGTGTCTTACACAATAAATAAAATTACTTTGAGTGCTGATGTAATAGAGAAACAGAGGTTTGAACAGACTGAAATAAATATTTGCTCCTTACTTTTGTGTTGACTTGTTGCCAGATTCCTGTTGTTGGGACGTCGAACGCTACCTTAACCAAAACTACTATTTTTTGTATCCACTTTTTCTCCTTATTTTTCATTTTTCTCCCATCCAATTTCGTATCGCCAATTCTCCCCTCCCTGTCTTGAACGTTGATAGACTATGCCTCCCACTGGTCGGCTGTAGTGAGGATAGAAGCCTTGCATCACGTGTCCCCTCCGGTACACGAGGAGGCAGCCTGTCGCATCTTTTCACCAGACAGCGCGGACTCTCAGTGGCGAGGAGTAACGCGTGGGAGGCTCACGCTGCCCCGATACTTCCTGTCTCTGCTGTACAGGCGTCACCAGGCCTCACTGAGTATTAAAGATTTGAGCAGAAGCGCGTGCACGCGCTCGCGAGAACGCGCTGCGCTCGGCTCGGCTCGTGTTTACCTGCCTCCCGGGCCCGGCGCTAACCTCGCATTATCATAACAATAGCCGCTATAGCTGGTGTCTTCAACACGTCTGGACTCTTTGTGATGTAAATATGAATCCACCGCCTGCTGCTCCAGCTCCACTGCTGTTAGACTCAGTTAGAGGATCTCAGCTGCCGAGTGTCAGAGTCAGTCTGGCTGCTGTGTGGACAGCGTTCTTCTCTCTCTCTCCTCTCTCTTCTCTCTCTCTCTCTCTCTCTCTCTCTCTCTCTCTCTCTCTCTCTCTCTCTCTCTCTCTCTCTCCTCTTCTCTCTCTCTCTCTCTCTCTCTCTCTCTCTCTCTCTCTCTCTCTCTCTCTCTCTCTCTCTCTCTCTCTCTCTCTCTCTCTCTCTCTCTCTCTCTCTCTCTCTCTCTCTCTCTCACGCGCACACACACAACTTGCTGACACACTGTCTTGCTGCGCCATCTCCTGGACAAGCCACAGCAATGCATTCATACAATATGATGACCGTGACAGTGACAAATAACATACATACATATATACATGACAAATAACAACACAAACTATTATTATCCTTTTTTTATTACTACTACTATTATTATTACGTCCCAAGTTGCCGCTGCCCACAGAGTGCACCGCCGTCCAAAGGTGAACGACGGCGAACGAAGGGCCAAATCAAAACAGCCGTCAATTCCGAATTGACAACTGTTTTGATTCAACCCCCCACCCACCACCACTCACCCCCGGACAACAACACACTCTGCAAACAGCAGCAACCCGGGACATTCCATATCTACATCACAAACTTTGGGACTGAGTAGATAATTAATTAATCTTCTCTTTATTTTTATTATTTATATTAAAACTGAATCAAACCATAAACAAGGTTGCCTGTTGGGATGTTAGATCCTAATGTGAAAAACTGATTTTATATGTCTGCACTTTATGTGCTCATTTTATGCCTGTCTTAATTCTGTTGTGAAGCACTTTGAGCTGCAGTTTCTGTATGAAAGGCTATACAAACAAAGTGTATTATTGTGCGCGAGGGAACATATGCGCGCGGCGTCATTATCCTGCGTGGCGGCTCAGTCCATAATAACAACGCAACACTGGGCGTCACCCAACCGACCTGTAGGAGTCGCGGGTCCACAACGTCCAATCCCCACCCATCGACTTCCACCCGCTACCTCTGCCAATTGAGATAGTATGACGACTGGCCCAAGCCGCAGGCAATGCCGACTCGGGGAGTCGAGACCGGAGTCTCTTGCCTTGGTGACGAGCGCAATCTCCGCTACGCCACCCAGCAGACACCAAAACTACTCTTAATGCTAGTTGTACGCTTCCACATACAATTCAAAGTAGATTCAAAGGTAAGTATACGTACGCACATATTATTTATCTGCAGATTCTAATACAACATTTGAACATATAGATAAGATAATTAGATAAGATATTCCTTTATTGATCCCCTTGGGAAAATTCAGGCGTCATAGCAGCCTGTTCAGCGGGAGGGGGGGGGGTCTGGGGTCAATTCTGTGAGTCTACACACCGTCCCCCAGACCGACAGTGGGGCAATGCACGCAATGACCAGGAAGGGAATTGGCATAATGACTAAATTGGGGGATGGGGGAACAAATTATAGAAAAGCAAAATAAATATAATAAGACTATAAATATATGCAATAAAATGTGATCTGAAAATAAAGATATGAGAAAAAATTTGTAAACAAAACAATCTAATGTACTCAATATGAGCGATGTATTGAACTTGGAGAAACAAAAACAGTATACGTATTCTGAGAGAACACAATAATACAATAATGACTTATACAAGGGACACTGCGAGAGGGAGGGGGAGAGAGAAACAGATGGACCCGAGTAAGAGGGAGAGGAAGAAGGTCCTGTGTACTTCAAACCCAACCTCTTTGTTGGCGGAGTTGACATGTTCTGCTCACGTATGTGTGGGTTTCGTCCCCGCGCGCTCCGGATTCCGCCCACACCAAAAGACACGTATGCTGGCTACATACTTGTTCTTAACCAGCGTACTGGCATCACAGCTGGAGTCGGCCACCGGGCCACTTGGACTGCATTCATATAGCTCTTTTATTCAAAGCGCCCTGCACAACCTATGCCTCACATTCACCCGTTCGCTCACACATCCACACTCCGATGGCGACCATGCAAGGTGCCAACTTGCAGTTAGGGCTTAAGTGTCTTTGCTCAAGTCACACGTCGACACACTTCCCACGGGGAGGAGCGGGAATCGAACCGGGATCCTTCTGATTACCAGACGACCTCCTGTCCTGAGCCCCACTCGTGGCTGCCCACTTCTCCTCAGTGGTTAGGATGGGTGTCGGATGCAGGGAATCATTTCAACCACTGGGGTTGATAAGATAAGATAAGATATTCCTTTATTGATCCCATTGGGGAAATGTGTTTATCGTACAGCAGCAGCCTGGAGGAGGGGGGGTAGGTACAGGTATGGGCAGGGTAATAGTAGAAAGACATACATATAGGCAATACAACTATAGTAAGGTCAAACTAAGTAAGGGTAACTTTGAATATAAGAATATGAGCAAGTAACTTTATTGTCTAATCATTGTTGTGTTAGTTTATGTTCTTGGATGTCTTTTATGTATTATTGTTATTATTGTGTTGTGAGTTGTGTTGTTTCGTGTTTGAAAATTGAAAATAAAAAAAGATTTGGTAAAAATATATATATATATGAGCAGTAAACAGTGTTTCGGTCTGTTCTCATTCTAGCAGCCTCTATACCTCTCCGTTTCAGTCCTGTTCTCATTCTAGCAGTCTATACACCCCTCTGGTTCAGTCCTGTATGTAACTTACGTAACGTTAGCTGAGGTAGCAACGGTAATGTATGTAACTTATGTAATGTTAGCTGAGGTAGTCTGATAAAATGCTTATTACGACATACAGTTCAACAAACAACATTAACATTATGATGCTAACATTAAACATAGTTGTGCACCTATTCTTACTTAAAACATTCAGTTCATACACAGTCTGCAACCCCTTACATTTCCCTGGAACAATGCAACCTTAAGGTCAACACAAATACATACTTCACATAAATACTGTCACTTCCTCTCAGACACATAAAACATACTTCACACACACCGTCTCCACTCCTCTAAATTTGAACCCATCTAAACACAAACTACATCATTATGTTGTCTCGAAAAACTGATTACAAACGAGCATGTACTCCAGCCAATATGTCGCGCATTGATTTACTCTGGAAACTAATGAAAAACACGCCCCTATTAATCTCCAGATGAATCTAGCAGGAAGACTCACACCCCACCAAAATCTGTCACGTAAATCTAATGGTCGCCCCCGCGTCTGTCCTGCCTGCTCGACAAACTCACGCTCACGCCCATGCACTTACACGCACACACACACACTCACACAAACATACAATATAGCAAGAGCATGACTTACACTGACCCCATCGCAATAAATTATGAACACACAGCCCCCTAATATGACACACACAAACATGACCATGTTCACGTCTTAAACTCATACTGAGGCCTTAGTTTTGGTTTTAAATTGCATATCATCATTTATTATTGTCACACAGAGCAGAAGATTTTGCCAAAACAAACGCATTTCCTTTGATTTAATTATACATCAAATGATTTATGTCAAGGATTGCAATGCCTCGCTTGAATGAAGTTAACTTTTCACCTGGATAACGTCAACATTCAGGGTGAATGTAATGTGAGAAATTGGGATGAAAAAAAAGTAAAAATAAAAAAGATATATATAAAAAAAAAAAAAAAAAAAAACTGATCGGATCGGGAAAAAAAGGTATCGGTAGATACTCAAATCACATGATCGGGCTGTCCCCCTGCTATTAGGAGGGGATGGCAGTACAGGTGGATGCCGTCAGGGTTGATATACCTAGGAATAAAGCTGATCCCAGGTCTGAAAGAGATAGTACAAGCCAATATTGCCCCTATAATCGAACAAGTTAGTGCTCTGACCCAGAATTGGGCCAAGATGAATATGTCCCTCCTTGGGAAGATAAACTTAGTAAAAATTATATTGGCTCCCAAATTAAATTATATCCTATATATGCTGCCGATGACTCTCCCAACTCAGTTACTCAAACAGTATGACAAAGTCATTAATGTATATTTATGGGGGGGCAAAAGGCCACTATTTGGTCGGGCCAAAATTTATGCAGCAAAGGAAAATGGCGGCTTGTCCCTGCCTAAGCTAGACTGGTATCACTATGCGTTCTCGCTCTCCCAGCTCTCCAAATTGAATCACTCGACTGAGGAGGCACCTGCTTGGGTCAAGATAGAGGAGGAAATGGTATATCCCTCGTCTCTGGAATTCTTCCTGACACAATCAGACAGACCTATACCTCTTAAGAACCCTCTAATGGCGTTTGCCAGGGAAACTTGGAATCAGTCGCATAGGCTGACTGGTGATAGCCCATATCTGACTACAAGAGCCTCTATATGGTATAATAAAAAACTAAAGATTGGTAAGAAATCAGTCATATGGGACGACTGGATTAAAAGGGGGATACATGTACTGGGTGATATAGCCGGGGAAGATGGGGTTTTACCTTTTGAGGATATTAAAGAGGATTTTGGTATAGATAATAAAAACTTCTATAAATTCCTACA
Organism: Notolepis coatsorum; assembly: GCF_963971535.1. Classification (NCBI taxonomy): domain Eukaryota; kingdom Metazoa; phylum Chordata; class Actinopteri; order Aulopiformes; family Paralepididae; genus Notolepis; species Notolepis coatsorum. Next base: position 12,017,530 of record NC_140180.1, on the reverse strand, counting down.
GATTAGACATTGTATATCGTCATCAATGGGAGGGCCAAAGTGTGGCCCGATTACTGCAATTCAAGAAATATTTTATAAAGGATGGCGTAGGAAAGGCGGTGCATCAAGATTCTATGATGTTATAAGAGAATACAATGCACCCAAGTTGGCGGGTCTGAGGCTGAGCTGGGAGAACGATGTACGTGAGGATATTACTGAAGAAATGTGGGAGAAGCTGGTGTCCAAATGGGGTAAATTCTCTCGGGAGGCGCAATCACAACACATTTTTTTACAAAGTGTTGAACAGAAGCTATTGGAACGCCTAGTAAACTGGCCAGACTGAAATTAAGGGACAGTGACATCTGCTGGAGATGTGAGAAGGAGACAGGCACTTTACTACACATGCTATACGAATGTGAGAAGGTCCGGAAAATGTGGGATCAAATTGTGATATTCCTAAGTAAGGTTCTGAATGTGAAGATAAATAACGCCCCAATGGCATGTGTTTTGGGTATAGTACCGAAAGGGATTAAACTGCCTAAATACCGGGGAATGTGGTATAGAATGGCCATGATATCAGGATGTAGAATTGCATTACGACATTGGAAATCACCTGTTGATATTACTTTTAAAGAATGGATGGAACTAATGTTCTGGACAGCATCATATGAAAGGGTGACATATAGAGTCGCAGGAAGAGAGGATATCTTCGCTGAGGTATGGGACAGTTTTCTACAGCTGACTGAACGGTCTGGGGACAAATGACTAAGGTGGGGTTACAATGGTATCAAGGAGGAATATAAAAAAGGGGATCTGATCTGATGGTACTTGTACTTTATATTGTATTATGTATGTATATGCATAGATTTTATGTATGCAGCACATACCTGCTCACAGGTAGATCGGTCTACATGTAAAGTATATGCATCAGGGATATATGTGCACAATGTATAGTATAGTATCTTTCTTTTTTTGTAAGTATTTTTTTAATTTCCATGTCAGTTTTTAATGTATTTGTATGAGTCTTGTACATGTTTTGTATGTTCTTACAAAAAAAAGAAAAAGGCAAATCTTGGACGTTGCATACTGTGATGTGGAAAAATATGTTTTGAATATTTGAGATTTGTGCAAAAAATATCAATACAATTTTAAAAAAAATAAATCACATGATCGGGATCTGATCGGGAGCAAAAAAATGTGACATCCCTAGTTGTACATCGTCACCTTAAACTTCGATGCCCCGAGGGAGTTTCGAACCTGTGGTCTCCCACACCGCAGGCAACAGCACAGACCGCTGTCCAAGAAGGGAACTTCGTGTCTATGTGTCTTTTGAGTATGAGTATTGAGTATAACTTATGTAACGTTATAATGCATAATAATAATGCAGGACCTCTTTAAAGGTCTTTATTCGGCATGCAACGAACTGGGACATGCAATGGGAGCGGCACACACACACATGCCTTGTATTTTTTTTCTCAGTCGCCAATGCGATTGAGCTCTGCGCTTAACCCATCCCATCGTCCTTCCCCCCAAGGGCAGCCGGGAGCAGACAGGGTGTCGGCGAGGTACCGCGCCCGGGGACCAATCCAAGTGCTCCTGCCTGTCTTCGTCAAGGACGAGACAGCGTCAGCGATCTGTTGTGTGCATGTTTTTCCATTGGGTTTATCTTATCGGGGGGGGAACCCTTGCGAGCACGGGGAGAACATGCAAACTCCACACAGAAAGGCCTGGGAGATCCCCCACCTGGGTACCTGGCAACGCGGAAACCTGGTGCCCAAGCGGGAATCGAACCCTGGACCTTCTTTCTGTGAGGCGACAGTGTTAACCACTACACCACCGTGCCGCTTAGCTGAGGTAGCAGCGGTATTCAGTGGTATCGCTCACACCCTGTGCACTTTCGATTCCTCGTGTTTGATCACAAGAAAAAGGCGTCCAATGTGAGTTTTGTTTTTACCATATCAATGTAGGGTATATTCACATACATTCTTGAAGAATCTGATCTATAGATGGAAATTACACTATCTGTAACTTTCTGATTATAGATCTGTTTTTACTCGACTGTTTATGTCCTGATCCAGCAGCTCCTGTGTCTTCCCTACCCCTGTGTGTCCTTATTTGTGTGTCAGCTGAGGCAAGCAGCTTCCTGCCGCAGCTTCCTGGTAATCAACTCATTCCATGGTAAATGGCTGCTTTTTTTATATATGGCTTTTATCCAAAGCGCTTTACAATTTGTTCCTCACATTTTACCCGTTCACTCACACATTCACACACCGACGGCGGAGGCAACCATGCAAGGTGCCAACCTGCTCATCGGGAGCAATTAGGGGTTAAGTGTCTTGCTCAAGGACACATCGACACGCTGCCCGGGAGGAGCGGGAATCGAACCGGGAACCTCCGGATTGCCATACGACTGCTCTACCTCCTGAGCCACTGTCGCCCCAATTCCACTCACCTGCTCAGCAACCACACCTGTCAGCAGGCCCGGACTGGCCATCGGGAGCACCGGGAGTTTTCCCGGTGGCCTGGCCTGCACAGATAAAAAAAAAAAAAATTTATAATTTTTTTTTTTATATATATATATATTTTTTTGCCAGGCCATTGTTTCTAGTTGTGGCGGCGGCGCGGCGCGATAGTTAGATAACCTAGGTGGGTGGGGAACAACCAGGATTTCACTGTCTGCGACAGAGTTGGAGAACTATCTGACTCTCTCCCTCGGATCACACACACACAATGGAGCCGTGCTGCCGTTTGTGATTGGTGGAGGCGGGACCAGGCGATACAACTGATTGACAGTGGAGGCGGCGAATGGAATGGCAGATGGCACTCTGCAGAATACTGTAACAGCCAGGCAGTGAGCCAGGTAGTTTTGTAATAATGAAAGGTCTGTTATTTAATGTTTGTGTAAGGGCTATTTTAACTGTTGATGGGTAGTGCATCAGTAAATGGTATTGTGCTCTTGCTCTGTTTGAATAGGTGGAGAGAGTGGTTAACTGTATTATAATAGTAAATAAACAAATATGTTGTGCTCTTGCTTTTTTCTTTTTGAAGGTGGAGAGAGTAGCATTGCTAGTGCCACAACAGTTTTATTTGAGGTTCATAACAGTACATTGTACTAAGCAATTGTTGGCTCATTAGTTTGTGATTCACATGCACTAAAATTCACCAGAATGCAGGAAATTAAGTCTTTGTAACAAAAAAAATTTCCTGGTGGGGGACCCCCAGACCCCCCGCTTAAAAAGTGGCCTGATTGGGGCTATATTTCACGCTATATCTCCCGGTATGAATTATTTCCCCAGTCCGGCCCTGCCTGTCAGCCATCTACTCATAGGCCCTGCAGTATATCTACCCCTTTTTCTTCAGTCACTCTTCGTCAGATTGTTGACTCCGCTACTTGGTGTTGACGTTCAGGCCTCTCTTTGAAAGATTATCCCTCTAAAGTTTTGTCAGTTTTTTGTGTTTAGCTCATTCTGTGTTTCTTTTTGCCTCAGGATCACCATTGCCCGCCTGCCTTCATTGCAACACTTCACTGCCTACATTTTGGCAGTTTATACATATTACTGCCCCCCGCCCACCCACCCAACCCCCTCCAATGTACAGTTTCTTCCCCTTCTAATGTGTATTTTTTTTTATGATCTCTTTCTCAGTACTGTATATTTGTATGTCTTGTATATCATAAATCCCTTGATGTGACAGTACAGTATATCAGTATGTCATGTATGTCATAAATGTCTTGATGAATTGAAAATGGGGGACCCCGATGTAAACAAGACGAAAGTATTTTTCTGGTCTGCATCCTCTTAACAATTGTTTGTATTGAGCCGTACTGTATTATTGTACCCATTCTGCAATCTGTTAATAACGTTTTCAATCAATCAATCAAACCAAAGGAGACTAACCGTTTACAGCCACACAATACTGCAAATTGTTATTGTGTATAATAGCTTATGAAATCTAGACCTGTTGTCTCGCGTTAGCTCTCCTATTGAGAGATCAGACCTGTTGACTAGCGTTAGCTCTCCTATTGAGAGATCAGACCTGTTGACTAGCGTTAGCTCTCCTATCGAGAGATCCAACCTGTTGTCTAGCGTTAGCCCTCATATCGAGAGATCAGACCTGTTGTCTAGCGTTAGCCCTCCTATCGAGAGATCAGACCTGTTGTCTCGTGTTAGCCCTCCTATCGAGAGATCAGACCTGTTGACTAGCGTTAGCCCTCCTATCGAGAGATCCGACCTGTTGACTAGCGTTAGCCCTCCTATCGAGAGATCAGACCTGTTGTCTAGCGTTAGCCCTCCTATCGAGAGATCCGACCTGTTGTCTCGTGTTAGCCCTCCTATCGAGAGATCCGACCTGTTGTCTCGTGTTAGCCCTCCTATCGAGAGATCAGACCTTTTGTCTCGTGTTAGCTCTCCTATCGAGAGATCAGACCTGTTGACTAGCGTTAGCTCTCCTATCGAGAGATCAGACCTGTTGACTAGCGTTAGCCCTCCTATCGAGAGATCAGACCTGTTGACTCGTGTTAGCTCTCCTATCGAGAGATCAGACCTGTTGACTAGCGTTAGCCCTCCTATCGAGAGATCAGACCTGTTGACTAGTGTTAGCCCTCCTATCGAGAGATCAGACCTGTTGACTAGCGTTAGCCCTCCTATCGAGAGATCAGACCTGTTGTCTCGTGTTAGCCCTCCTATCGAGAGATCAGACCTGTTGTCTCGTGTTAGCCCTCCTATCGAGAGATCAGACCTGTTGACTAGCGTTAGCCCTCCATTCGTATAACTTTTTGTTGGGTGGTGGTGGGGTGGTGGATCACTGATTGGGCCTTTAAGGGTGTAAAGGCCCAATCAGTGATAGACACACATACAGACACAGAATGGCTTGTGGTTGTGTATTGCTCAAGTCTTGGAATCATATTTTAACAGGAGCAATGCATCAAAAACTCTAATTGGAACCCACACGAATGAGCCTCTAAGTGATTTGATATGGGATATTGCGTGTGTGTGTGTGTGTGTTTGCACGTGCGTGTGTGTGTGTGCGTGTGTGTGTGTGTTTGCACGTGCGTGTGTGTGTGTTTGACAGCAGAGCATGACGGACATGTAAAATGGACTTTTCCACCTCACAGCTGGTGACTGCTGCCATGGCAACCGCCGAGGGCAGATGGTGTCCAACTGGTACCGAGACACACACACACATACACACACATACATGCACACAGACACACACACACACACACACACACACACACACATATGAAATACTTAAATTTAAGTTACAAGGTTTACAAGTGGCAACAGCTGTAAGCAGCACACACACACACACACACACACACACACACACACACACACACACACACACACACACACACACACACACACACACACACACACACACACACACACACACACACACACACACATACACATTGGAACAGCTGTGAACAGTACACACACACACACACACACACACACACACACACACACACACACACACACACACACACACACACACACACACACACACACACACACACACACACACAGATAATACAAACACAAATACACACATAATACACACACATAATACATACATATACACACACAAATACACACATAATACATACATATATACACACAAATACACACATAAAACACACACAGAGACATGCACAAATTCACACATAATACATACAATACACACATACACACACATTGCAAATTTGCAATGCATGAGGGTCATCCTTTTGTGTTAAATGGCTGCATAAAGCAAGCTGGCTGACTCTCATGTTTTTTATTTTTATTTTTTTTTATCTTTTTTCCCCTCCTTTTTTCCGATTTTTCTCCCATCCCACTGTTAGTCATTATGCCAATTCCCAACCCCCTTCCTGGTTGTTGCGCACCCCCCCCCCTACTGTTGGTCCGGGAGGCCGGAGACTGTCACATGTTTTCCTCCGACACATGTGCAGCCAGCCGGCAGCCAGCCTGGCAGCGCAGATTCTCACCGGGAGAGTGTAACGTGTGGAAGGTCGCACTACCTCTCTCCAGATCCTACCCTCGCTGTGCAGGCGCCCCGACCGAACTGTAGGGGTCGCTGTCCACAACGCCCAGGACCCACCCACGGCTCCCCTCCCCCTAACTCAGCCAAACGAGTTAGTATAGCGATCAGCCCAAGCCAAGGCAATGCCGACTCTCCGGGAGTCGAGACCGCAGCCTCTTGCATTGGTGACGAGCACAATCTCCGCCAGGCCACCTGACCGCCTGGCTGACTCTCATGTTGATAACAGTATTACAACTTGAAAAAGATCAGTTTAAGGTAGATTTAGAACAGATAAAAAATATGCGGTTAATTTGCGATTAATAACAATTAACTATGGACAATCATGCGACAGATTAAATATTAACAGCCTTAATATATATATTTATTCTCATAACAGTATAGCTTTTGACATTTATTTATCCTTATTGCAGTAGCTTTTCCGGTGCCTAACATGTTTGAAAATATGTCTGGAATTATCATTGAATCACACTCTACTGAACCACAATGCTGTTGTGTATCTGTTGTGTGAGAATAGAATGGATTCGAAAGTGGGGCCTGGGCATCAGTAGTGTGGCAATTGATTTGGCCCAACATGCTCGGCTAGACTGTGGGAAATGAGGGAGAGAATCTGTGTGTGTGTGTGTGTGTGTGTGTGTGTGTGTGTAATGTGTGTGTGTGTTTGTGTTTGTGTGTGTGTGTGTGTGCATTTGTGTGTGTGTGCATGCCCCAGTTGTGTGGTTTTGTTGTTGTCCTCAGTGTGTAAGAATATCCTGGTTTATCCTGGAAACTATAAAAGAAGGTAGGGTCATCATGTCAGAATACCAGCGCTCTATGCGCTGCTTGGTGCCAGACTTTTGGGCCAGTTCTATTGAAGCCTGTATTCAAATTCAAAATATACAAGCTATCTGGGCCGGCTGGTTATAGCGTAGAGGTCTTAAGCACTCGCCTACCACCGCAGAGACTCTGGGTTCCAATCCAGCTGTCAGCGGTACCTCCGGCTTGGTCAGTCGTCCCTACGAACACAATTGTCAGTATTCGTGGATGGGAAGCCGATGGGGTGTGAGCAGTGTTAATTTTGGCAGCTATTTTCATTTTAGTTTTAGTCTTAGTCATGTGTCAAGTGCTGCTTTTTCGTTTTTTCGTCATATTTAGTCATTTTCATTTATTTTTCGTTTAGTCAGTTTTAGTCAACTAAATGTCTGAGCATTTTAGTCTTAGTCAGTTTTTGTCTCAATTTTGTCTTTTTTGTTTTCGTCTAGATTTAGTTGACGAAAATGGATGACATTTTTGTCTATTTTTTGTTAATGGAAAAAACCTTGTCAGAAATAGTCAACATGGAACATATTCTGATTTAAATTGCGTATTTATTTTTTAACCTAGGGGAATCTGAGTCGGCGGCACAAGTAATACACAGGAAGGGTGCACTGTCGACCATTCCACTGCAATACACAGCAATACACAGCAACACACAACAACACACTGCAATACACAGCAACACACTGCAACACACAGCAACACACAGCAACACACAGCAACACACAGCAACACACTGCAATACACAGCAACACACAGCAACACACTGCAATACACAGCAACACACAGCAATACACAGCAACACACAGCAACACACAGCAATACACAGCAATACACAGCAACACACAGCAATACACAGCAACACACAGCAACACACTGCAATACACAGCAACACACTGCAATACACAGCAACACACAGCAACACACTGCAATACACAGCAACACACTGCAATACACAGCAACACACAGCAACACACTGCAATACACAGCAACACACAGCAACAATACACAGCAACACACTGCAACACACAGCAATACACAGCAACACACTGCAATACACAGCAACACACTGCAATACACAGCAACACACTGCAATACACAGCAACACACAGCAATACACAGCAACACACTGCAATACACTGTAATACACAGCAACACACAGCAACACAATGCAATACACAGCAACACACTGCAATACTCAGCAACACACTGCAATACACAGCAACACACTGAAATACACTGTAATACACAGCAACACACAGCAACACACTGCAATACACAGCAACACTGCAATACACAGCAACACACTGCAATACACTGTAATACACAGCAATACACAGCAACACACTGCAATACACAGCAACACACTGCAATACACAGCAATAAAAAATAGCTCTTTTCTTTCAAGCCTTACTAAATATGAATTCATGTTCTAAATAATACCTCTTCTGTATATAAAAAAAATGCAGCTTTAAAAAATATAGCTTCGTATCTTTTCAATGTAATGTAAATTATAACAGTAACCTCACAAATATACGAATTAATAAAGTTACTAATAGTAGTAACTAGTAACTTAAAGTGTAATATATGTGTTAATGCCACACAACGTTACGTAATGTAAATGTATGCCTTTGTTAATCATAACGTTGATGCAGTAGTGTATGGCATAGTGTTGGCTGTAACGGACATTGAGAATAACAGCAGCACTACTGCACACATTAAAATTGCGATTCTAATCGATTCTAACATTTTCAAATTGACGCAGTTGAATTGTCACCTTAGGATCTATGCATTTCAAGCGGCTAAGTGGCGCAGTGGGCAAGGCGCTCGCCACTAGTGCAGGAGATGCTGGGTTCGAGCCCAGCTCTCGGCATTGCTACCAGCTTGGCTGGTCGTTCATACTAATATAATTGGCAGTGTTAGGGGTGGGAAGCTGGTGGGTGGGGATCGGACGTTGTGGACAGCGACTCCTACAGGTCGGTTGGTGCGCCTGCGCAGCAGAATCAGGAAGCGACCGGGGCGGCGCCGCTGAGAGATCGCTTTGTGCAGGTGAAAAGATGCGACGGCTGCCTCCTCGTGTACCGGAGGGGACACGTGATGCAAGGCTTTGTCCACATTGCAGCCGGCCAGTGGGAGGCATGGCCTAACAGCGTTCGAGAAAGGGGAGGGTAGAATTGGACAATGTAAATTGGGATGGGAGAAAAATAGAAAATGGGAGAAAAAAGTAGATAAAAAAAAAAAGGATCTATGCATTTCGATGCATTGTCACACCCTATAGGCTACTGTTAATCAATCTGTTGGTTATTAATTGTATCCATCTGGCTCAGTCACAGGATGTACGTTAGCTAGGTTTAAGCGTACTTATACTTCGTAAGGATGAGGATACTCAAGGCCTACGGAGTCCCTCCCAATCTACTCCGGGCCATAGGGACCATGCACACGGGTACAAGGGCCAAGGTGGTAACCCCAGACGGCAACAGTGAAGAATTTGACATCCTGGCTGGAGTGATGCAAGGGGACACCCTTGCCCCCTTCCTTTTCGTCATAGTCCTCGTCTATGCGCTCAGGAAGGCCATCAATGGACGGGAGCAGGAACTTGGTCTCACAATAACCCCAAGGAGATCGAGACGACACCCCGCCATAGTCCTAACAGACCTTGACTACGCGGACGACATCAGCCTGCTCTCTGACCAGGTGGAGCAGGCACAGGAACTCCTGTGCAGAGTGGAGACGGAGTGCGCCAAGGTTGGCCTTAGGCTAAATGCCAAGAAAACCGAGGTCATAATGTATAACATCCTCCCGGATCATCCACCTCTAAGGACAACAGGAGGCTCTGCTCTAAAGGAAGTCAGTGATTTCAAGTACCTGGGCTCGTGGGTCAACTCATCCGAGCAAGACCTTAAAGTGAGGAAGGCACTTGCGTGGAGGGCTCTGAACGGCATGACCAGTGTGTGGAAATCCAACCTCCCCCGTCAAATCAAGCTCAACTTCTTTCATGCAACAGTTGAGTCTGTCCTTTTGTATGGCAGTGAATGCTGGACCTTGAAGCCCACCCTGCAGAAGTCCTTGGATGGGTGCTACACCAGAATGATGCGTGTGGTGCTCAACATCAACAGGGATGAGCATGTCACTAATGCAAACTTGTATGGGGGGGGGTGCTAAAGGTGAGCGATAAAGTGGCAGTCAGGAGAATGAGGCTGGCAGGTCACTGCCAGAGACACCATGAGATGCCAACCAGCAAACTTGTGCTGTGGGAACCAACACACGGGCATCGATCACGAGGACGTCCCACGTTAACCTACGTGGACGTACTCAGGAGAGATGTGGGAACAGAAAGCACCGGCGAGCTAGCCAGATGCATGGAGGATCGGGATGACTGGAAGCACCGATGGAGGGCCCGTCCGAGGACGACCTAGATAGATATACTTCGTGAGCCAACCCCGGGCCCTGTGAGCCGTCACGTGGCTAGCGTTAGCATCAGGGGGCTAGCTAGTAGCTAGCAACAGACGGGCTAATCCACCACAAATGGCTCCATGATATACTAGTCCATACAAATTCACTCAGTCATATGGTGCTAATGCATTTTTTACATTTACCTGGATTTCCTTGTGGAAGGTCTTCAGATGTCGTTTGAGATTAGTGGTGTTTTTTCCCTTAATTCGATGACCACATTTCTCCCCGAGCTGAGCGGGCTCTCCTCGTGTTTCACTTTTTTCAACGATGCATTCTGTAGCTCCTTCGAGCTCTATATATGTAAAGTATGCCCAGAGGTCTGGTCTTCGTTTTCTTCCAAGCCCACGGGATAATGGATCATTGTTGAGACGACCCTCTGCCTCACCCTGTTGCTGTTGGCCCGCGGCCGCCATTGTCTGACTGAGCTATTTGATAATGCTAGTATGCCACCTACTGGGCTTTTGACCTCTGTGCTTGTGCTGCTTTGTGAGGGAAGAATGAACCAAAGCCCACGCGCTGCTTTGGCTGCAGTCACAGCCGGAAATTGAAATACTGAAATAATAATGAATTATTCGAAAAGTTATAATTATTTTGTCTCGTCTTGTCAACATACATGAAGAGAAATTTCGTCCTGGTTTTTGTAAATTACATTTTTGTGTCCTCAGTTGTGGTCAATGTTATTTAATTAACTATTTAGTCACGTTAGCGTCATGTGGTCTTCAATAACGTGACGTCACGTCTCGTTGCCGTCATGAAAAAAACCTTCGTTGACGAAGATCTTTCGTCATAATTTTCGTTGACAAAATTAAAAATTTATCCGATTCCCATTCCAAACCACACATTTGTCACAACACTACACACAATTATCTATTTATTGCACACTCTTCCTGAATTCCCTCTCTTGGTGTTCACACATTTATTTCCAAAATACAATAACAGTGAGTTTATCCACACTGGACCGTGTTCTCCAACGCAACTCCATGAGGATGAAGCAGGTGTCCAGGGTTCCTTTTGACAGGAACACTGACAGAATCAAGGAGATTCGCCGTGACTATGTGCAATAAGTCGTATACATTCCACAACTGTGTCCTATCAGCACTGACACATTGCTGTATTGTACTACAGTAATCCAATGTTGTCCTTTATTTTTTTTTATTATTTTTTTTACAATGTTTCACAATAGCCTACATTCTTGGTGTATAATATTGTCATGTTGTCTGTTTCAGAGATGTCTTGACCTAGATGCAGAAGCAGACCTGCATGAATTTATATTAGCAGGGTTCAACCTAGTAAAAAGAAGGCGCCGGGGCAGAAATGTAATCGGCCAGCGTGCTATCACTGAAGTCCCTGGCCAGCGCGGAGGGAACATCACTGTGTGTGCTGCCATCAACCACCACGGCGGCCTCCATCACCATGCCACCCTTGGCCCCTATAACACTGCCCTTCTCATAGCATTCCTGGACACACTCTTCTACAACATCGTTGTTTTTGCAAGAGAAGTGTAGGATTTAGCATTTTGTGTGAGAGTTTTGAGATTTGTGTTTAGGGTTTTTGAGAAAGTGAGGTATAGTCTATCAGGAAATGTGTTTAAGCAATTGTGAAAAACTGTAATAATAATGTTTTTCATACAGTAATACAAGTAAAAAGAATAAAGACCAATATACAAAATATACAACAGACTAAAGTACAAATAGCACCTGTATGCTCCTTTGTATGCACAAACGTTTTTCAATGGAAAAATGCAGCATATTCTGTTTATGCTTCACTTACTCTGTTTCAGTAATACAATACAATTCATTAGAGCCCAAGACCTTGACTGTATGTTGCGTTCAAGAGTTATAGTGTTTGGAGACGCGTTATTTCTAAACCTAGCCGCATTTCTGGCAAGACGCTCTCTGATTGGCCGACGCCTGTTTCTACACTGGTTAAGCTTAGGCACTCTTTCGAAGTTGGTTAAGGTTAGAGTTTGTCTTAGAGCGTGACGGCAAGTTCTTTCGACGGTTAAGCTTAGGCACTCTTTCGAAGTTGGTTAAGGTTAGAGTTTGTCTTAGAGCATGGCGAT
>NC_140180.1:11907429-11999999 GCF_963971535.1 Notolepis coatsorum | reverse complement strand
CGGAGATTAAGAGACTAAAACCGAGCGACGGGGAGAAATCAGGGCAGCGCAAACACTAATAAAGACCGTTAACCACTGTTTGGCGTTGGTGTCTTAATAATAACCATGCTGGAATATGAATGCCCTTTTTCGTTTAGTTCTTTTAAAGTTCGATTACCCAGGGATTAAAGTTCTCCGTCAATTTGATTCCAAATCGCGACGGATTTTCCGAAAATGTTCTACCTGCATGGTTTAATATGATTTGTAGAGGCATACAATCTATTTTTTTTAATCCACTTTTTCTCCTCCTTTTTCTATTTTTCTCCCATCCCAATTTCGCCTCGCCAATTCTCCCTTCAATTCTCCCTCCCCTGTCTCGAACGTTGCTAGACTATGCCTCCCACTGGTCGGCTGCAGTGAGGACCAAGCCTTGCATCACGTGTCCCCTCCGGTACACGAGGAGGCAGCCGTCGCATCTTTTCACCTGTACAGCGCGATCTCTCAGTGGCGAGGAGTAACGCGTGGGAGGGACACGCTGCCCCTGTTGCTTCCTGATTCTGCTGTACAGGCGCACCAACCGACCTGTAGGAGTCGCTGTCCACAACGTCCGATCCCCACCCACCAGCTTTCCCACCCCTGACACTGCCAATTGTGTTAGTATGAACGACCAGCCAAGCTGGTAGCAACGCCGAGAGCTGGGCTCGAACCCAGCATCTCCTGCGCTAGTGGTGAGCGCCTTGCCCACTGCGCCACTTAGCCGCCCTGCATACAATCTATTTTGATGTTGGTATTAGGTATAGCCTATATAAATTATATATGCATAGCCTACATTATGCAATAGTAATTTGCGCATAACGCAGCATGGCACAGACATGTCACACGGAGCCCCGCCCCTGCATACAGTAAACTAACGTGATCGTTAATATAACTGTTGTCCTTGTATCTTTACGCTTATGAAAACATTAAATAATATGTATAGGCTATAGGCCGTCGTTTTGCCTTAATAGCCTATTCTCAAATGGCATTTAATGGCTATCTCCTCGCTGACGGACCAGTATACCTTTATATTATATCATATTCCTATATGTCTCCAAGGAATCGTGGGGCTCTGGGGAATAAATGTTGGGAACCCCTGCTATAGCCTATCCTAGGCTATTTTATTTACAGTAGTCTATTTATGATTTGTTTCCATAGCCGGTCTCAGTTATGCTGTGGCTGAGACGGGTCGCGATTAATGAAGCTGCTAGGACTAGACTGCTTCTCGGCTATACGAATTAAAACCACGATTGAAAATAATGTACTTCCTTCTTGACAATAGCATATACTATATAATATGAGAGCATACAAGAACAATGAATCTCACTGCCATGTAGCCTACGCAATATGTATAGCCTGCCTATGTGATCAATAAAAACACGAACTTTAATCCCATCATCATATTTATATGTTGTGTCTGTCCACTATGTTTGTTACTTTGTTATTTTTTCCCCCTATGTAAAGCGACATTGGGTCTCTTGAAAGGCGCTATATAAAATGAAGCTATTATTATTATTATTATTATTATTATTATTATTATTATTATTATATTATTATTATTATTATTATTATTATTATTATTATTATTATTATTATTATTATTATTATTATTATTATTATTATTATTATTATTATTATTATTATTATTATTATTATTATTATTATTATTATTATTATTATTATTATTATTATATATATTATTATTATTATTTATTATTATTATTATTATTATTATTATTATTATTATTATTATTATTATTATATTATTATTATTGTTATTGTTAATATTATTATTATCATGTCTGTGCGGGAGTCACAAATAGACTGTTAGTCTCAGTGAAGTTTCAACGGAGGTCATCTATTCTAACCAACAAATTGAAGTAGAAAGCATTTCGTTGTGACCAATCTTATTTGGAAACATGACACACAAAATAATAGTATTTCGCTTTTTATTTGAAACTATATTTAATCGCGTTTGGAGGTGGGTGTTCTGCGTCTGCCCCCCCGTGCCAAACAAGCAGGCCAACCTCTTGTTCGCGCGTGAGCCCGTTATAATTACACTACTGTCGCTATTTTACAATGAACTATAATGAATTACGGGGTCATACAGAACACGCCAGTGTTGAAACTAATGCACGGAAGCTTATTTCCGCGTTGTAGTCTTCATATTCTACCGCCGGGTGCCAGGTACGCATGCTCCGAGCTGTGCGTAGATATACGCACAAAGTCAAGCACACGTTCAAAATGATAAGTCCCACACTTATCTGTGCGTACGCACCATTGATAAATGAGGGCCCTGGACTGTATGAGAACCCTCTCCCGGCTACAACCCCTACTATCACTATGAATTGAAAATGGGGGACCCTGATGTAAACAAGACAAACATCTTTCTCTGGTCTGCATCCCCTTAACAATTGTGTGTATTGAGCCGTACTGTATTATTGTACCCATTCTGCATTCTGTTAAATAAAGTTTCCATTCATTCATTCATTCATTCATTCATTCATTCATTCATTCAATTCATTCATTCATTCATTCATTCATACTCTCGTCTGACTACCCCGTATACCTGCTGACTCCCTGGACAGTCTGAATACCCGCTCCTGGCTACGACCCGCCCCCCCCCCCCCCCCCCCCAGACTTCTTGTGCCTCACTTCAAACCACCCGCCGGCGCCGACCGTACGGCCGATGAACTTGCCGACTGTTTTCAGGATGAAGGCGTTTCCTTTACATGTAGCCGCCAGCCTCGGCCTGGCAGGGCTGCTCGGCCTCAGCTTCTATTGGTTGAGACACTTCTCATCATCCATCACTTTGACCAAAATCTCCGCTGTTTCCTGTCTCGTCAAACCATCTTCTTCTTCTTCTGTCGTTTTTTTCCCTCTGTACTTGAATCAACGTCAACTGTAATTGATTGTGGTTACAGTTCATTGAATTGATTGTCTTAGATTGCAACCTGGATCTCCAGTATTTCTTTTGACCATCCGCCCACTACTCCCTGCTGTGCCCGTTCCACTCATCCCTCGTCATTCGGTGAGGCACCGGTTTTAATTGATTACGACGAAGGCATTGAGATTAGATTAGATTAGATTAGATTAGATTAGATTAGATTAGATTAGATTAACCTGGGAGCTAGCTAACGTCGTTCTTGTTTTCTCCTAGATTTCACTCTTATGACAATTTACATTTACATTTTACATTTTAATCATTTAGCTGACGCTTTTATCCAAAGTGACTTACAAGTTCTGTACGATAAGTCTGCAGGAAGGGTACAACTCTTTCAGCTGAGTAACAATGTTCATTAAACAGTGTTGAAACTTGGGTGCTGCGGTGTTGAGTGCATAGTAGTAGAGACATATTAGTATAGTAGGTAGTAATATAGACAAGGAAGATTTAATTAGTGGAAGAGTGCATGATAGCAGAAGACAGTACGAAGGTAAATTTTTTTCATTTCAGATATTGAAGTGTGTTTTTAGTCGACGGTGAACGATTGGTCAGGTTTCGGCTGTCCTAACTGTGTGTCCTAACATTGTGTCCTAACTGTGTGTCCTAACATTGTGTCCTAACTGTGTGTCCTAACATTGTGTCCCAACTGTGTGTCCTAACATTGTGTCCTAACTGTGTGTCCTAACATTGTGTCCTAACTGTGTGTCCTAACATTGTGTCCTAACTGTGTGTCCTAACATTGTGTCCTAACTGTGTGTCCTAACATTGTGTCCTAACTGTGTGTCCTAACTGTGTGTCCTAACATTGTGTCCTAACTGTGTGTCCTAACTGTGTGTCCTAACTGTGTGTCCTAACTGTGTGTCCTATACATTGTGTCCTAACTGTGTGTCCTATACATTGTGTCCTAACTGTGTGTCCTATACATTGTGTCCTAACTGTGTGTCCTAACTGTGTGTCCTAACTGTGTGTCCTATACATTGTGTCCTAACTGTGTGTCCTATACATTGTGTCCTAACTGTGTGTCCTAACATTGTGTCCTAACTGTGTGTCCTAACATTGTGGAGTGAGGGCCAAGAATAGGCGGCTTCTCTTTGATGACCCTCCCGGAGCTCGGATAGGAGTGGGTCTGAGGCGGCCAGAAGATGTAGAGCGGAGGGGTCTTGGGGGGGGTGTAGTTAGACAATAACAACAATCTTTTCAGGCAGTACCGGTTGGAAACAGCTGTACACATACAGTAGGCATATGTTAGGGGGGGGATGTCGCCCTCAATATTGAAAAGACGTAAAATTCCCCCCCTCAAAAGATATAGCTAATATGAAAGACAACCCCCTCCCCAAAAGAGGTAAAATAAATAAGGGGGTTAAAACATTTTTATATCCTTCTTACCTGTAACTATATATTAACCAACTATTTCAGACACCCCTCTACACAGGACCATACCATCTCAACCTTGCAGACACGCCTCTCATAAAAGTACACCAGAATGCAGGAAAGGAAGTGTTTGACGCTCAGAATTTTCCCGCTTAAACAACAGGAAATACATTTGGGTCCAACGCAAAATTCCACTGAAATTGTTTATAAAAACACTAAAGTCACGCAAGGATGTTGTCTACTGTCTTCAAAGGGGCTCAGCCGAGCCTCATACTCGAAGTGTAGACCCCTGGCTTCACCACAATACGATACAGTTTCAGTTTCAGTTTATTTTCTTTTTTTAAAGGACAGTACACATTGATAAACATTTCTGTAAATGTGTCCGTTTTAGTCAGCTGGCTAATTCGCAACTGTAGTCCTTTTGGCAAGATGTTATGAGACCGACAATACACCTAGAACAGAAACATTAAAAGTACAACACAGTATTTACAACATAATCCAACATAATAATAAAAGCAATAATAAAATACACAATGAAATGATTAAAAGTGATTACATGTTTGATTAGGTATTTTTTTGTAAATGTGTCTTATTTCAGTTGGTAGGGTGTTCCAGAACTGAGTGGCTCTGACTGAAAAACAGGACTGACTGAAGGAGCTGGACCTAAACGACACAGTACAGTCCCCTCTCTGGGTAGATCTTGTGGACCTATTATAAGATGTTTTTTGTTTGATAAAAGTACTGAGGGGTGGGGGGGGCCTTGCCATTTAAGATGTTGAATAGTAGGCAGGCATCAGTGTATTTTGTGAGGTTTTCCCAGCTGAGGATTCTGTACTTGCTGAGGATACATAGTTCAAGTTTGTTTATTAATTGTCACAATAAAATACACGTACTTTACGGTGAAATGCTTGGTTCTGTATGAGCCCCCGAGAGTGTGCTTCATACAAATGTGTACAATTTGTACGTATGCTGTATGATTTCAATTCGTACGTAAGGCAAGTAGGCAACGATTCAAGAGTTGCCAATATCACAGATTCTCCTGCGGATCCGGCGAAGATGACCCCGTGTTTTAACCAGGTCACTAGTACTGTGACCCAGATGTTTAGCCAGAAATCAAAACGGCAGAACCCAGGGTCACATGGAGGCCCAGGGGTGATGAATCCAGAGATTCTGAGTCCAAGACAGCCTGCTAGTTACTGGATACCCCTGGCCTGACGTACAGGTGGCTTCAGAGTTGAGCACTACTGAGCCAACACACACACACACACATACACGCACACACACGTATACACACAGACACATTGATACACACACACACACACTCACACACACACACACACACACACACACACACACACACACACACACACACACACACACATACATACATACATACATACATACATACATACATACATACATACATACATACATACATACATACATACATACATACATACATACATACATACATACATACATACATACATACATACATACATACATACATACATACATACATACATACATACATACACTCACACACCCACACAGACAAGAATGCAGGCACACGTGGACAATGGACATAAACACCCACACACACACACACACACACACACACACACACACACACACACAAGCCCATGTCGAAGACAGACATTTCATGGCCAGTGGTTTGAGTGATGACAGGAACTGATTGCCTCAGTATCCAGGCCAGGGAAGTGAGAGCACACACACACACACACACACACACACACACACACACACACACACACACACACACACACACACACACACACACACACACACACACATACAGAGAGAGAGCACACACACACACACACACACACACACACACACACACACACACACACACACACACACACACACACACACACACACAGAGACACACACACACACACACACACACACACACACACACACACACACACACACACACACACACACACACACACACACACACACACACACACACACACACACACACACAGAGACACACACACACACAGACACACACGTGCATAAACCCTGTGATGAATGCTGTTTAATCCTGTGATGGTACTTCCCTGGTGGGAGGGGTTCTCAGGGCTATCTCTTTCAGACCGGCAGGTCAGTCTGAGGCCTTTCACACAAACTACGTGCCTGAGTCCAGACCTCTGAGTCCAGACCTCTGAGTCCCGCCCACCGCCACAGAGTCGTCTGATATCAGGCAAGGAAACAATGGCTGCATTTATTCATACATATAACAGACACTAGAATAGAATAGAATAGAACTTCATGATTCAGTACTTTCACAGAAACAATGGCTGCATTTAGTCATACATATAGAATAGAATGGAATAGAATAGAATGGAATAGAATGGAATGGAATAGAATAGAATAGAATAGAATAGAATAGAATAGAATAGAATAGAATAGAATAGAATAGAATAGAATAGAATAGAACTTCATGATTCAGGACTTTCACAGAAACAATGGCTGCATTTAGTCATACATATAGAATAGAATGGAATAGAATAGAATGGAATAGAATAGAATGTAATGGAATAGAATAGAATAGAATAGAATAGAATAGAATAGAATAGAATAGAATAGAATAGAATAGAATAGAATAGAATAGAACTTCATGATTCAGGACCTTCACAGAAACAATGGCTGCATTTAGTCATACATATAGAATAGAATGGAATATAATAGAATAGAATGGAATAGAATAAAATAGAATAGAATAGAACTTCATTATTCAAGACATCCACAGACAAGATGGCTGCATTTATTCATATAACAGACAATAGAATATAATATAATAGAATAGAATAGAATAGAATAGAATAGAATAGAATAGAATAGAATAGAATAGAATAGAATAGAATAGAATAGAATAGAATAGAATAGAATAGAACTTCATAATTCAGGACATTCACAGAAACAATGGCTGCATTTAGTCATACATATAGTCACAGGGCCGTAGCCAGCTATGAGGTCACCGAGGTCCGGACCTCGGTAATTATAATAAAAAAAAAATACTTTAAAAGTATGAAAACATAAAAATCCCCCAAATAAATGTCATAGAAAGGTCACAATATAAATGTTGAGAATGCACTCGCCTACCACCGCAGAGACTCTGGGATCGAATCCAGCTGTCAGCGGTACCTCCGGCTTGGTCAGTCGTCCCTACTAACACAATTGGCAGTGTTAGCGGGTGGGAAGCCGGCGGGGTGTGTGTCCTGGTCGTTGTAAACTGCGGTTCCTACTGGTTGGTCGGGCGCCTGTTCAGCAGGGACGGAATCGGGGGGAAATAGCGTGAACCTCTGCACGCGTTCTGTTCCCCCAGTGAGAGTCCTCGCTGTCAGGTGAAAAGAAGCGGCTGGCTGACTCCACATGTATCGGAGGAGGCATGTGGTAGTTCTACACCCTCCCTATAGGCCGACAGTGGGGCAATGCGCGCAACGACCAGGAAGGGAATTGGCATAACGACTAAATTGGGATGGGAGCGAAAATACAGAAAAAGTGAGAACAAAAAATAATTATAATAAATAAATAAAAGTGTATATTTTCAGCACTACGTTTGTTTACCAATGATGTTAACTGTTGTTAACTGTAGTGAAATATGAGTTTATAATAGAAATGTCAGGGCATCGAGTCGGAAAAAGGCGCTTATAGACGTGAAGATTTGGCGCAACCTAACTTGAGTGTAGTCTTTTGAGAGAAGAGACCCAGGGCTTTCGATGGGCTTTCGAATTTCAAATAACTACACTTCAAATTGCATGTGTCCGGATGGCAGAATTCAGTACTGTATCTACAAAACCTCCCTTTTAATCATCTGCCCTTTATTCATTTGCTTAGATTTTTTGTACATGTGATCTCAATAAGGTGCTGACTGAATTTTTCATGTCTGGTCAATTTTAGCATGGTGTTATTCACTGTCAAAGATGAAAAAAGAAAAGAGAAAAATTGAAAATGTATATTCTCCTTTGGTTCATTACAATTGACTCAAGCCTAGTAACAGACACAATATTTCGGACACTGGGAATACATTCCCTGAGATCAATAGATGTCTCTAGATACCAAGAACATGCAAATGGTCGTAGAAGTGCAGCAATCTTCCATTTACTGAGCCAAGAAGTGGAGAAATACTGAGAAATATGTTAATACTTCAGTAAAATAATTTTCTACCAACAAAAGGTGACTCTGGATTTTATTATAGATAATGCATTTTGAATGAATAAGTTGGGTTGTATAACTAGGTGTAATTTTGGTATGAATTTTGCCCATTCACCAAATTATGATGTGGTAGCCAAATTATAAATGCATAAAAGACCACAGGGCTTTGGTGCACTCTTTAGGGCACTCACATGTAAGTGCCCCACATCCTGTACATGACTTTGTGAGTGGGTAGGTGGGTAGGTGACATTGGCAAGTAGAAAAATAATTATTAAATAAAAATAATTTAAAGGGGTTATGCACTGCTATTCCTAGCACTATTTGGGCAACTTTACACACTTCCTGTGAGTCTATGTAACACATCTGTAATTTTTATTCCAAAAATAATCATTGTTTTATATTTCTAATATTGTACTCAAAACCAGCATTTTTCAGCCTCATGAAAGCAGGCTATTATTGGCTTGGCTCCAACCATACTAGCAGAATGCTTTGAGTGACAGCCACCCACCAAATAGCTCCGCCCATCTCCCCGTCAGAGATTAGGTTTCAGGTTACATACAAATATGGTATGTCATAAATATAGAGATGTAGCAGTACTGTCTATCTATATATATGTTACCACTATTTGTAAAAGCCACAACCACGTTACCATATTTGTAATAATGTAAATCATTGTGTCGTTGTACATATTGTGTATACACCGTTAGAAGCTAACATAGCTTAGCTTGGTAGCTATTGTGCTAACAACATATCCCGACGTCCGGCTCGCTGGCCGGCATGCACGCCCGACACAAAATGGTTCTCTCCTCTCTGTACACCCCCGTCCCCACGGGTACCCTGCCGGGGAGCCCATGGACGCGACAACGGCGGCAGCCGTAGGGTGCTCGAGCCCGCCGTAACGCTAGTGGTACACAATAGCTATGAGCTAACTAACGCTACGGCCGCCGCTGTTGTCGCGTCCACAAGCTCCCCGGCAGGACACCCGCGAGAACGGGGGCACACAAGGAGGAGAGAACCACCCCAAATCGAGCACTCATGCCGGCCGACAAGCCGGACACCGCGGTTGTTGTTAGCACAATAGTAGCCCACTGTGATGCACCGAGTGGGCCACCATTGATCAACATGCAGCGATGTGTAGCTTGCATGATGCGTGTGCAGTGCTTTGCCACACAGGTCTGAGAAGAGGACCTGCACATGATAGCAACCGGGAGCGTCGCGGAGCATTCAGCCTGCTGGCTACCTAGATCCACTTCAACCAGCCGAGCGTCGGGAGCTCCAGCAGCTTGTCGATGTGCTAATAGCCTGGAGCCAGCTACCGTTAGCTTGCAGAGGCTATTAGCACACCGACAAGCTGTGTAGCCAGCAGGCTGAATGCTCCGCGACGCTGGTTGAAGTGGATCTAGGTAGCCAGCAGGCTGAATGCTCAACGACGCTCCCGGTTGCTAACGCCGGCCCCGGCTGGTGCTAAGTAGCTAGCGATCGCTCCCGAGTCCCGAGAGCTAACGCCGGTCTGTCTGTCGAAGACCGAGGGAACCGCATCAGGCTTCAGCTGATTAGTGATCTTCTGGACAAGCCTTCCACCCTGCAGGTAGCAAGAATGGAGGCGGGCATTACTAAAACCACAGAGCCAATCACATCACCGTGCGCTATAAACAGCGCCCTGTGACGTGCACCAGGTCGTCAAATCAACATGACCTGATTTACTAGAGGCAAAGAGGGGATGGGCTGTAGCTGAGGAATTCGCCAATATAGTATTTAGGCCCAAATACACATTGATACGAACTCCTATTACTATAATACAATGCTAGAGACTGAAAAATGACATTTATAATGCATAGCACCTTTAAAGAAATTATAATAATTTATGTTCTGGCAACATATCCTGGCTAAATATGCCTCGTTTTATAAATGTGTATTGATAACATAGTGCTGTAATTACATTTTCTAATAAATATGCATGATCAAGTTCAACCAACGTGTGCTTTTATTTTGATATTCCTTAATTCCACGTTGAAATTACGCGATGTGGGGTCCCCAAAAAATTACTAAATAAAATGGGGTCCCGATATGAAAAAGTTTGAGAACCCCTGCTCTAGTCTAGATCATGGCTAGCCAGTTGCATAAGAAAGTTAAAGAAATATATATATATATATATATATATATATATATATATATATATATATATATATATATATATATATATATATATATATATATATATATATATATATATATATATATATATATATATATATATATATATATATATATATATATATATATATATATATATATATATATATATATATATATATAAATAAATGGACCTCCCTCATTTCTAAACTGGCTACGGCCCTGCATATAGAATAGAATAGAATATGGGGAGCTCCAGTAGCTCACCGCGTACCTCGGACGCTATTTCGGCGTCGGGGACAACCGTGCGCGTCACGGATCTGGGGTACACGAGTTCGACTCCCGGACTCGCCGTATTTTCTCAGAGTGTCTTTCCCCCGATCTATACCCCATTCAACCTGTTTCTGTCGGTCATGCTTGACCAGAAAAAAGCGATAAACGCTAAAAGAACCAGCTGACTGGTCAAAGTTTTAAAAAAAAGAATAGAATAGAATAAAATAGAATAGAACTTCATTATTTAGGACGTCCGCAGAAGAAATGGCTGCATTGTTTCATACATATAACAGACAATATAATAAAATAGAATAGCTTCGTTATCCATCCAGGATATAGACTTCGGAAGCTATATCTTGTGGTAGAAAGACCACACAAAATAGCAATTTAAAAAACGAATGCATCTTTATGTAGAATCCAGCTATAGAGTGACATGGTGTACTGTCAAACTAATGGTGATCAACAGACTGGTAAACAGAGGATGAGGGATTTGAAATGCAGATGTTCTCTCAAAAGATCTCTTGTTAACGGGGCCCCTCCTGGGGCTCATTTACCACCGCTGCTTCTCTTTACCGTAACTCTCGCTATCTAAATAAATCTCAGCACCGTCTGAAAGCCAAGGAGCTGAGCTTTCTTCACATAATTATATGGCTTATTACGGTAACCCAAAAACTGCGGGAGTTATTGAGGAAGTAAACACAGGTAGAATTCTACCTGAAGCTTCAAGGTCGACCACCAAGGTCAAATTCCGCCTAAAGGAGCCTAAGAGGAATAAATCTAAACAGCCAGGGTTCAAAAACGTTATTGCAGTCGCATAATAGTTCCAGGTTCAAAATGTACATGTGCAAAGTTAAATTGATGTTCAAATCCCCCCTTTAACCCCCCCCCCCCCCCTCCTCGCCATACCTTGCCTTTTACTGAAAGGACGCCACTGGCCCCTGTAAATGTCCAAATCCCCCCCCCCCCCCCCCCCCCCCACCCAACACCCTCCAATGTACAGTTTCTTCCCCCTCAAATGTATATACTCTCTTTTAGAAACTCTGTCTCTTAAACAGTACTGTATATTTCTATATCTTGTATGTCATAAATGTCTGGATGTAACAGTATAGGCCTACTGTTTACCTGTATGTCGTGTGTGTCATAAATATGTTATGATGAATTGAAAATGGGGGACCCTGATGTAAACAAGACGAAAGTCTTTCTCTGGTCTGCATCCCCTTAACAATTGTGTGTATTGAGCCGTACTGTACTGTACCCATTCTGCAATCTGTTAATAATGTTTTCAATCAATCAATCAATCAATCACAGATGAGAGAGATAAGGGAGAACCACTCTGACTTGTAGGCTGCTCAGAAAGTGCCCTTCTGTAATGCATTCATTTTAGTATGTCATAATAATATAATATAATAATAATAATACATTTCATTTATATAGCACACTTTAAACTCAGTGAGATCTCAAGGTGCTTCACAGCAAAAGGAAAATAAAAATGTAAATAAAATAAAAGGTTTAAAAGATGAAAACATTAGAATAAAAGCATATACGAATAAAAAGGTTTAAAACATAAAAACATTTAAAAATGTATAAAATAAAATAAAAAACATCAAACGTCATAAAAAGAAATTGGAGCAGTAAAAAAAAACAGGCCCTAGTGGAAGGCAGAGCAAAACAAATGGGTTTTAAGGCTTTATTAATATATATAATATAATTATATTTTGTATAATGTTATTATTTCCATACCATGTGTGGATGGCTATCTGTGACAAGATGTTTATTGTTATTATTTAAAATAATAATAAAGATAAAAAGGACACCCCCCATAATGGCATAAATTAGTAAATCGGTAGACCTATAGGATTTAAAATCAAAACAAACCCATTACCACCCACCCCCAATAAACTACACAAGAGTTCTAAATATGGCTGTGAGACATAAATATATGCCAAAATAAAGACGGCTACGGCTGCATCCCATTCAAGTTTAATACGCATCCCCATCCATAACTGCTCGGACCATGGGTCACCACAACATTGTTAACCTGTTTCCATATACGTTCTCTCTCTCTCTCTCTCTCTCTCTCTCTCTCTCTTCTCTCTCTCTCTCTCTCTCTCTCTCTCTCTCTCTCTCTCTCTCTCTCTCTCTCTCTCTCTCTCTCTCTCTCTCCTCTCTCTCTCTCTCGTGTTTTTTTCCATCCCTCCCTCCTTCTTTCCATGTTCCCCCACTTCTCTCGCTCGCGGGCTACAAGTGTTTGATTCGCTGTCTGGCTGTGCATGTTAATGAGAGGGGGCAGCGAGCTGCTTTTTAAAAGCCGAGAGAGCGAAGAGAGAGGGGGAGACAGAGAGAGAAAGGGAGAGAAAGAGAGAGAGAGAGAAGAAGGGGAGAAAGAAACGAGAGCAAAACGCTGTGTCGCGGACCCGGACTGCGCCTCTGGACGCGCGGACGCTCGAGAGGAAAGAAATTACAGATTTGTCTTTATTTTTTCCAAAAAAGAAATTCTCATCGACATTTTTTTTGCACAAGTGGATGCTATTTGCCTTTTTGAGAAACATCTCCTGAAGTTGAACTCGGGACAGTCCGCTCGCGGATTTTCAGGATTTCTCTTGTGTTTTCTTTTTTTTAATAATCAAAACACAAGATGCGTCGGTGTACAGTCGCGTTACTTTTGTTAGTCGTCGCCTTATATTTCCTGAACGCAGAAGGTAAATACACTTATTTATTAACATTCATTGATTTATTACATTTGGCTCATAATAAACTTGTATGCCAATAATGAGGTGCATGGCACGATTTTTCAGTCCACTATCATCACCCTGATATACATATTATTTGGGTGTGTGAGTGTATGTGTGTTCAAGTTGAAAATCAACTAGACTTTGGCTTTGCATTCCATCAGTGCAAAATATCACCACAAGACTATTTTGAAATTGGGCTATAATGGAGATGGGGACCAACTTGACGTGCCTGGCTGCTGTCCAAAATCCTTAAATTAAGATATGATTTGTAACCGATAGTAATCTGTTGATTTGTCACGTTGACATCCTAAACCTAGAACAATAGTACACCCTTTAGTGCTTCTCAAGCAGACAGGGAGAAAACATTAATTGAATTGGGTGAGTGGGATGAATATTAATCTCAGAGATGTTCTCTCATATGTGTTTGGTAACAGAAGTGCAGGCTTGTGTATATCTAAGAGGGTGTGGGGGGATGGGGGTCGCATCATTTACATTTACATTTAGTCATTTAGCTGACACTTTTATCCAAAGCGACTTACAAGTTCTGTACAACAATTGAGCCATCAGGAAGGAAGCATCATCCTTGATAGGACAAATTATGAAATTCCCCTTCCTGATGTAATGGTGCACGGTGTGTGTTTGTTTGTGTTTGTGTGTTTATATGTGTTTGTGTGTGTCTGTGTTTTTGTGTGTTATGTGTGTTTGTGTGTGCGCATGTTTGTGTGTGTGTTATGTGTTTGTGTGTGCGCATGTTTGTGTGTTTCAAGTTTCAAGTTCAAGTTTCTTTAATAGTGGCGGCTGAGTGGCGCAGTGGGCAAGGCGCTCGCCACTAACGCAGGAGACGCTGGTATCGAGCCCAGCTCTCGGCGTTGCTACCGGCTTGGCCGGCCGTCATACTAACACAATTGGCAGTGTTAGAGGGTGGGAAAGCCGGTGGGTGGGGATTGGACGTTGTGGACAGCGACTCCTACAGGTCGGTTGGGTGACGGCGGTACGGCGGAAACAGGAAGTGTCGGGGGCAGCGTGAGCCTCCCACGCGTTACTCCTCGCCACTGAGAGTCCGCGCTGTTGTGGTGAAAAGATGCGACAGGCTGCCTCCTCGTGTACCGGAGGGGACACGTGATGCAAGGCTTCTATCCTCATATAGCCGACCAGTGGGAGGCATAGTCTAGCAACATTCAAGACAGGGGAGGGGAGAATTGGAAATACGAAATTGGGATGGGAGAAAAATAGAAAATAAGGAGAAAAAGTGGAAAAAATAACAAATAAAAAAAAGTTTCTTTAATAGTTTCTTTAATTTTAGTCAGTACAGTAGTAAAATACAGAATACTTTTCCATGAAATGCTTTTTTCTGTATGAGCTCCCATGAGAGTGTGCTAGATAAAATAGATAAAAAGTATAAAATAGAAAAAGTAAACAAAAAGTGTTCAGTCAATCAATATACATATATACAATATACAATACAGAGTTTAAAAAAAGAGTAACAGTGAGGTACAATGCAGCAATGGGATCAGGTACAGCTTAGGGTAAGGTGCAATGAGGTATGAATTGTAGTGCAAATCTGTGTGTGTGTGTGTGTGTGTGTGTGTGTGTGTGTGTGTGTGTGTGTGTGTGTGTGTGTGTGTGTGTGTGTGTGTGTGTGTGTGTGTGTGTGTGTGTGTGTGTGTGTGTGTGTGTGTGTGTGTGTGTGTGTGTGTGTGTGTGTAATGCATAGCTATTGCCTCTCCATCTTCCTTCATTAAATCTGGATAAACAGCTGACCATAATATAGATATATATAGATGAGAGGAGGTGAAGTGTACAGTATAGAGGAGGTGAAGTGTACAGTATAGAGGTGAAGTGTAACAGTATAGAGGAGGTGAAGTGTACAGTATAGAGGAGGTGAAGTGTACAGTATAGAGGAGGTGAAGTGTACAGTATAGAGGAGGTGAAGTGTACAGTATAGAGGAGGTGAAGTGTACAGTATAGAGGAGGTGAAGTGTACAGTATAGAGGAGGTGAAGTGTACAGTATAGAGGAGGTGAAGTGTACAGTATAGAGGTGAAGTGTACAGTATAGAGGTGAAGTGTACAGTATAGAGGAGGTGAAGTGTACAGTATAGAGGTGAAGTGTACAGTATAGAGGTGAAGTGTACAGTATAGAGGTGAAGTGTACAGTATAGAGGTGAAGTGTACAGTATAGAGGTGAAGTGTACAGTATAGAGGTGAAGTGTACAGTATAGAGGAGGTGAAGTGTACAGTATAGAGGTGAAGTGTACAGTATAGAGGTGAAGTGTACAGTATAGAGGTGAAGTGTACAGTATAGAGGAGGTGAAGTGTACAGTATAGAGGTGAAGTGTACAGTATAGAGGAGGTGAAGTGTACAGTATAGAGGGGGTGAAGTGTACAGTATAGAGGGGATGAAGTGTACAGTATAGAGGTGAAGTGTACAGTATAGAGGTGAAGTGTACAGTATAGAGGAGGTGAAGTGTACAGTATAGAGGTGAAGTGTACAGTATAGAGGTGAAGTGTACAGTATAGAGGTGAAGTGTAACAGTATAGAGGAGGTGAAGTGTACAGTATAGAGGGGGTGAAGTGTACAGTATAGAGGTGAAGTGTACAGTATAGAGGAGGTGAAGTGTACAGTATAGAGGTGAAGTGTAACAGTATAGAGGAGGTGAAGTGTACAGTATAGAGGAGGTGAAGTGTACAGTATAGAGGTGAAGTGTACAGTATAGAGGTGAAGTGTACAGTATAGAGGAGGTGAAGTGTACAGTATAGAGGAGGTGAAGTGTACAGTATAGAGGAGGTGAAGTGTACAGTATAGAGGTGAAGTGTACAGTATAGAGGTGAAGTGTACAGTATAGAGGTGAAGTGTACAGTATAGAGGGGGTGAAGTGTACAGTATAGAGGAGGTGAAGTGTACAGTATAGAGGAGGTGAAGTGTACAGTATAGAGGAGGTGAAGTGTACAGTATAGAGGTGAAGTGTACAGTATAGAGGTGAAGTGTACAGTATAGAGGTGAAGTGTACAGTATAGAGGAGGTGAAGTGTACAGTATAGAGGTGGTGAAGTGTACAGTATAGAGGTGAAGTGTACAGTATAGAGGTGAAGTGTACAGTATAGAGGTGAAGTGTACAGTATAGAGGTGAAGTGTACAGTATAGAGGAGGTGAAGTGTACAATATAGAGGTGACGTGTAC
Organism: Notolepis coatsorum; assembly: GCF_963971535.1. Classification (NCBI taxonomy): domain Eukaryota; kingdom Metazoa; phylum Chordata; class Actinopteri; order Aulopiformes; family Paralepididae; genus Notolepis; species Notolepis coatsorum. Next base: position 11,983,168 of record NC_140180.1, on the reverse strand, counting down.
AGTATAGAGGAGGTGAAGTGTACAGTATAGAGGGGGTGAAGTGTACAGTATAGAGGGGGTGAAGTGTACAGTATAGAGGTGAAGTGTACAGTATAGAGGTGAAGTGTACAGTATAGAGGTGAAGTGTACAGTATAGAGGTGAAGTGTACAGTATAGAGGAGGTGAAGTGTACAGTATAGAGGTGGTGAAGTGTACAGTATAGAGGTGAAGTGTACAGTATAGAGGAGGTGAAGTGTACAGTATAGAGGTGAAGTGTACAGTATAGAGGAGGTGAAGTGTACAGTATAGAGGTGGTGAAGTGTACAGTATAGAGGTGAAGTGTACAGTATAGAGGTGAAGTGTACAGTATAGAGGTGGTGAAGTGTACAGTATAGAGGGGGTGAAGTGTACAGTATAGAGGTGAAGTGTACAGTATAGAGGTGAAGTGTACAGTATAGAGGTGAAGTGTACAGTATAGAGGTGGTGAAGTGTACAGTATAGAGGGGGTGAAGTGTACAGTATAGAGGTGAAGTGTACAGTATAGAGGAGGTGAAGTGTACAGTATAGAGGAGGTGAAGTGTACAGTATAGAGGAGGTGAAGTGTACAGTATAGAGGAGGTGAAGTGTACAGTATAGAGGAGGTGAAGTGTACAGTATAGAGGAGGTGAAGTGTACAGTATAGAGGAGGTGAAGTGTACAGTATAGAGGAGGTGAAGTGTACAGTATAGAGGAGGTGAAGTGTACAGTATAGAGGTGAAGTGTACAGTATAGAGGTGAAGTGTACAGTATAGAGGAGGTGAAGTGTACAGTATAGAGGAGGTGAAGTGTACAGTATAGAGGAGGTGAAGTGTACAGTATAGAGGAGGTGAAGTGTACAGTATAGAGGAGGTGAAGTGTACAGTATAGAGGAGGTGAAGTGTACAGTATAGAGGAGGTGAAGTGTACAGTATAGAGGAGGTGAAGTGTACAGTATAGAGGTGAAGTGTACAGTATAGAGGAGGTGAAGTGTACAGTATAGAGGAGGTGAAGTGTACAGTATAGAGGTGAAGTGTACAGTATAGAGGAGGTGAAGTGTACAGTATAGAGGTGAAGTGTACAGTATAGAGGTGAAGTGTACAGTATAGAGGAGGTGAAGTGTACAGTATAGAGGTGAAGTGTACAGTATAGAGGTGAAGTGTACAGTATAGAGGAGGTGAAGTGTACAGTATAGAGGAGGTGAAGTGTACAGTATAGAGGTGAAGTGTACAGTATAGAGGAGGTGAAGTGTACAGTATAGAGGTGAAGTGTACAGTATAGAGGAGGTGAAGTGTACAGTATAGAGGTGAAGTGTACAGTATAGAGGAGGTGAAGTGTACAGTATAGAGGTGAAGTGTACAGTATAGAGGTGAAGTGTACAGTATAGAGGAGGTGAAGTGTACAGTATAGAGGTGAAGTGTACAGTATAGAGGGGGTGAAGTGTACAGTATAGAGGAGGTGAAGTGTACAGTATAGAGGTGAAGTGTACAGTATAGAGGTGAAGTGTACAGTATAGAGGTGAAGTGTACAGTATAGAGGCGGTGAAGTGTACAGTATAGAGGTGACGTGTACAGTATAGAGGAGGTGAAGTGTACAGTATAGAGGAGGTGAAGTGTACAGTATAGAGGTGAAGTGTACAGTATAGAGGAGGTGAAGTGTACAGTATAGAGGCGGTGAAGTGTACAGTATAGAGGGGGTGAAGTGTACAGTATAGAGGGGGTGAAGTGTACAGTATAGAGGTGAAGTGTACAGTATAGAGGTGAAGTGTACAGTATAGAGGAGGTGAAGTGTACAGTATAGAGGAGGTGAAGTGTACAGTATAGAGGAGGTGAAGTGTACAGTATAGAGGTGAAGTGTACAGTATAGAGGAGGTGAAGTGTACAGTATAGAGGTAACGTGTACAGTATAGAGGTGAAGTGTACAGTATAGAGGTGAAGTGTACAGTATAGAGGTGAAGTGTACAGTATAGAGGAGGTGAAGTGTACAGTATAGAGGTGAAGTGTACAGTATAGAGGTGAAGTGTACAGTATAGAGGAGGTGAAGTGTACAGTATAGAGGGGGTGAAGTGTACAGTATAGAGGAGGTGAAGTGTACAATACAACAACAGTGGACTGACTGGAGGATGAAGACCAGAAAAAGACTTTCGGCTTTTTTACATAAGGGTCCTCCATTTTCAATTCATCAAAACATTTAGAGACATGCAAATATACAGTAGTTTCATAAAAATGCTATTTATTGATTGATTGATTTAAAACTTTATTAACATATTGCAGAATGGGTACAGCTCAATACATACAATTGTTAAGGGGATGCAGACCAGAGAAAGACTTTCGTCTTTTTTACATCAGGGTCCCCCATTTTCAATTAATCATATTTCATATCTAAATCATATAATATCTCATTGCTAAATATATGCAATATATAATCTAATCCAATAATCTAATATATAATATAAAAATGCTAAGTGGAGTGGAGTGAGAGGCGGAGTCACGGAGTTGGAGAGAAGAAGTGGGGACAGAATGGGTTGGAGAGTGATAGGCAACCTTCGGAACGAAGAAGCCACCTAATGATGATGAAATGCATGGGTATTTTATTTTGTCTTTAATGTTAGCTTGCAAACTCAAATACATTCTTGGTAAGCCTCATAATGAATTGTTTGGGGGGAAAAAGAAAAACATTGTGATGTGTATCGTGTATCGCCGAAAGGTCAGAAAATATCGTGATATCATATTTAGGCCATATCGCCCAGCCCTAGTGTACAGTATAGAGGAGGTGAAGTGTACAGTATAGAGGTGAAGTGTACAGTATAGAGGTATATAGTCAAGTTAGACCGCGCTCACAAGTTCTCACACTGGGTGCTGTAATCCCATAAAGTTCAGTATATCAAAAAGCAGGGTAGCCGGACCAGCACTCACAGGTTCAATGTTTTTTAATGGCAGCCTGAATAAATAGCAGACATGTTTCGGACAATGTCCTTCTTCAGTGATATGGCTATGTCTGCTATTTATTCAGGCTGCCATTAAAAAACATTGAACCTGTGAGTGCTGGTCCGGCTACCCTGCTTTTTGATATACAGTATAGAGGTGAAGTGTACAGTATAGAGGCGGTGAAGTGTACAGTATAGAGGAGGTGAAGTGTACAGTATAGAGGTGAAGTGTACAGTATAGAGGTGAAGTGTACAGTATAGAGGCAGTGAAGTGTACAGTATAGAGGAGGTGAAGTGTACAGTATAGAGGAGGTGAAGTGTACAGTATAGAGGCGGTGAAGTGTACAGTATAGAGGAGGTGAAGTGTACAGTATAGAGGTGAAGTGTACAGTATAGAGGTGAAGTGTACAGTATAGAGGTGAAGTGTACAGTATAGAGGCGGTGAAGTGTAACAGTATAGATCCTCACCCACTTGGTTCTAATACTCAACACGGGTCTGATCAGGACCGCCGGGCAGCAGCTTGGCAAGGTTACTCTCCTCATGTACCCCGTTGTTCATTACGATTATCTGCTTAATCCACACTAACTCACTGACTTTCTCTATGATGACTTTCAAATCACTTTGCCCCCCAAATCTATAGAATGTTTACAAGTGATTCCAGTTGTCGTTATCATCTACTATGATGACACATTATTGCAAGATGTGTGTCAAATTATAATTTGGGTCTATGATCGCATAGATCTTTAAAACTGTCCCCCTTTAAAACTTTCCCCCAAGTTTTGGAGTAATCCAACGAGATAATAGATTATAGATATAGATAGTTACTTTTTTGTAATCCGATTACAATAACCTCATTACATGTAATCCCTTACTCCCGTAACGATTACCGCTCCTTTTTTTTTCTTTTCTTTTAAACTAGACTAGAATCCATTCCATTATACAGTATGTGACGTTAATAACCAGTTACTCTGTCAGTCATCCTGCTTAGCTTGTTTACTGGTCTGTCTCATTGTTTGCCCATTGTGTGTTTAGTGTGTCTGCCTGGGTGTGTTTAGTGTGTTTATTTTCTGTCTTTGTTTACAACAAATCAAAAACACACTTGTGATCCTTTACAATTCTTAACACTATGATCGCCGCGGACGAGTTTCACGTCATTCGGAGCCATGCTCATTCTGCCGAAGACGCCGTAACTCGTCTTTGATGTCAATATTTAAAAAATCTGTCATCGAAATCATATTTCCTTTCGGGAGCCCTGAGATGTACTGGTGAGCTCCACTCAACTGTCTAACGGTTCGAGAGCGCCATCTGGTGGCCGATCGGCAGAGGGAGGGGCGCGCCAAACAGGAAGTGCCCATCCATATGTGCTCTTGGCACTCGCGATCGGTAGCCGGACTCCATCTCAACACACTGGATGATCAATCGCTCGCCCTAACTCAATAAACAACGTTATTTGGACGTATATAGTATTATACAACCTGGAAATGGTTCATCAGGATCAACATCCCATAATCGAAAACGGTCTACTCCACGCTGATCGTCCAACGGCGCGAGGAACATACGGTAAGATTCAGCGTTATTTTCTAACTTATTCCATATAAACTGCTATGATGAACATATGACCCACTCTGGATGAATCATCTAACGCTGCCCACGGAATTATAAACGATCCCCCGCCCATCCGGTCATCATCAGATCATACGTAGATCATTCTAGAAGTACGTCCAGTTGAAATTTTTCATCTCGCGCCGATCACTACCAAACTGTATTTCATCATCAATATAATGCATTTAGGGCTATAAATCACGTTCTGAAGAAAGCTGCAGAAAACGATAAAAACATACTTATACTTTAGACCATATTTTAGTATGAATATGTGAATGAAAAAGTTTAACGTTGTTACACCCTGAACAATACATATAGGACATTGAATGGGCCATAATAATGGCAATGTAGCAATAGAATTAAAAAAGTTATAGCCCTGCAAATAAGGGGAACTTCTCCATAGACAAATAGAGCTGGCGAGGGATGGTAAATTATGAATTTAACCCATGGTGATTAAAGTGTTAAAAACAAAATATATTTTAGTATACATTTAAAAAATATATATATTGGGATTTTTTTTATAACATTTTTTTATAACATTTTTTTTTTAAAGTTTGAACAATGGGTCAAATCGGATCGGTATCGGAACGGTATCGGCCGATACCTAAACCCAGGTATTGGTATCGGGACTGAAAAGTCGGATTGGTGCATCCCTAGTTTAGTGTGTCTGCCTGGTGTGTTTAGTGTGTCTTCCTGGGTGTGTTTAGTGTGTCTGCCTGGGTGTGTTTAGTGTGTCTGCCTGGGTGTGTTTAGTGTGTCTGCCTGGGTGTGTTTAGTGTGTCTGCCTGGGTGTGTTTAGTGTGTCTGCCTGGGTGTGTTTAGTGTCTCTGCCTGGGTGTGTTTAGTGTGTCTGCCTGGGTGTGTTTAGTGTGTGTGCCTGGGTGTGTGTAGTGTGTGTGCCTGGGTGTGTTTAGTGTGTCTGCCTGGGTGTGTTTAGTGTGTCTGCCTGGGTGTGTTTAGTGTGTCTGCCTGGGTGTGATTAGTGTCTCTGCCTGGGTGTGTTTAGTGTGTCTGCCTGGGTGTGTTTACTGTGTCTGCCTGGGTGTGTTTAGTGTGTCTGCCTGGGTGTGTTTAGTGTGTCTGCCTGGGTGTGTTTAGTGTGTCTGCCTGGGTGTGTTTAGTGTCTCTGCCTGGGTGTGTTTAGTGTGTCTGCCTGGGTGTGTTTAGTGTGTGTGCCTGGGTGTGTGTAGTGTGTGTGCCTGGGTGTGTTTAGTGTGTCTGCCTGGGTGTGTTTAGTGTGTCTGCCTGGGTGTGTTTAGTGTCTCTGCCTGGGTGTGTTTAGTGTGTCTGCCTGGTGTGGTTAGTGTGTCTGCCTGGGTGTGTGTAGTGTGTGTGCCTGGGTGTGTGTAGTGTCTCTGCCTGGGTGTGTTTAGTGTCTCTGCCTGGTGTGGTTAGTGTGTCTGCCTGGTGTGGTTAGTGTGTCTGCCTGGGTGTGTTTAGTGTCTCTGCCTGGGTGTGTTTAGTGTGTCTGCCTGGGTGTGTTTAGTGTGTCTGCCTGGGTGTGTTTAGTGTCTCTGCCTGGGTGTGTGTAGTGTCTCTGCCTGGGTGTGTGTAGTGTGTCTGCCTGGGTGTGTTTAGTGTGTCTGCCTGGGTGTGTTTAGTGTGTCTGCCTGGTGTGTTTAGTGTGTCTTCCTGGGTGTGTGTAGTGTGTCTGCCTTGGTGTTTGTAGTGTCTCTGCCTGGGTGTGTGTAGTGTGTCTGCCTGGGTGTGGTTAGTGTGTGTGCCTGGGTGTGTGTAGTGTGTCTGCCTGGGTGTGTTTAGTGTGTCTGCCTGGTGTGGTTAGTGTGTCTGCCTGGGTGTGTGTAGTGTCTCTGCCTGGGTGTGTTTAGTGTGTCTGCCTGGGTGTGGTTAGTGTGTCTGCCTGGGTGTGTTTAGTGTGTCTGCCTGGGTGTGTTTAGTGTGTCTGCCTGGGTGTGTTTAGTGTGTCTGCCTGGGTGTGTTTAGTGTGTCTGCCTGGGTGTGTTTAGTGTGTGTGCCTGGGTGTGTGTAGTGTCTCTGCCTGGGTGTGTTTAGTGTGTGTGCCTGGGTGTGTGTAGTGTGTCTGCCTTGGTGTGTTTACTGTGTGTGTTTACTGTGTCTGCCTGGGTGTGTTTACTGTGTGTGTTTAGTGTGTCTGTCTGTGTGTGTTTACTGTCTCTGCCTGCCTGCCTGGGTGTGTTTACTGCTGCATGTGCTGAGCGCTGACTGACAGATCTAACCACCAGGCGTGACAGGCGAGATAAATGACTGACGCCTTGGGGGTATCTAGGTCAACACCTACCATCAGAAACACACACTACATCCAGAGGACGTATGTGTTGGATATACTGTACGTGACCACACAAATCAGCTAGGCCAACTAGTGCGTGTTCTCTATGTAAACACCCCGATGAAAGAGTTGTTGTACTCTAGAGGGGGAGTTGAGTATATTAAGGCCGCATCATTCTCTGCCTTTCAGTTAGGCTGATCGGTGAGTATACATTAACTACTTAACTGACGGGCAAATTTGTCAGAAAATGTGCCTGAAAATTGCATACCCAAAGTAATCTGCCATTTATTATACTTTATACTTATAGCACATGCATGAGTCTGGTCTCTTTTGAAAGGAAACATTCTGAATTTTCATCCACAACAGGAAGAATCACTCCGAGTGCTTTTTAAATTTTGAAGTTAAGTTAACCTCTTAACTGGCACCGACCTCTAGCGGCTCGGGTGTGCATATCTTTTAATACAATATATACATTTTATTAAAGCCCTGTTTGTTGCCTGTCGATTGCCGCTTCAGGCGACAAAACCCGTTCAGCGGTTCTCGAGTTACATGCCTATATGTGTGGCGTGCGCCAAAGTACACAGCACTCTTTTTTTTAATTATGACCCGCGACTCCCGGGGCTCTAGCTCCGCCAATCATTTGGCGATCTCGAAAATTATTGGACAGGGTTGTAACCAATGAGTGTGGCTTTCCAATGATACCCCACGTTGGGATCTGCGAATCACGAGCGAAAACAGGAAGAGAAAAAAACGCTGAATGCATTGGAGTCGATGAGAAAACTGAAACCTGCAGAGCTTTCTTTCTTTCTCCCAGTTTACCAAACTTTTCTGGGCGCCAGTTAAGTGCTTAAGTTAAGCTATGTTTTTATTTTTTTATTTTATTTTTTTATTATCTTGCAAACAGAGGCCTCTTACAGGTTCCAGCTGATAGGTATGACCTGGAAACCACCCAGCGCTAAGTGGCCCATATATACCCTCAACTACACCACGTTGTTTGAAGTGTTGAAGAAAACACATCTGAATTACCTTGAAATACCTCGGGGCGACAGTGGCTCAGGAGGTAGAGCAGTCGTCTGGTAATCTGCGGAGGTTCCCGGTTTGATTCCCTCTCCTCCTGGGCAGCGTGTCGAAGTGTCCTTGAGCAAGATACTTAACCCCTAATTGCTCCTGATGAGCAGGTTGGCACCTTGCATGGTGGTCTCCGCCATCGGTGTGTGAATGGGTGAATGTGAGGAACAAATTTTAAAGCGCTTTGGATAAAAGGGATAAAAAGGTATTTTAATCTCAATGATGCTCATCTGGTTAAATAAATTATTTGATTGATTGATTGAAAAGCGCTATATAAATTTACCATTTACCTGAAATGCTTGTTGTAGATATGAACTGGTGGATCACTTTTGCAGTATATACTGTAGCATAGGGCTGACGGTTATTAGAATGACCTGTTAAAGGTTGTCTATAAAACATGTCTGGAAGTGCTTGACGTTTTAATGACGCTTTATTTGTCAGTGTGTAATTCTAGAATCTTCTGTAGACCTCATTGCCGGGATGGACCTATACATTCTCATAATCACTCTTGATTAACTGTTGCATCTGTAAAAGATCCAGTTCAATCCTAAATTACGAGATCGTCATTAGCTAGTCATTAGCTTCTGCTATTTAAATTCAGATTCATAATTGTCAGCCTGTAATTGTAACACAATAACATTATTACAAAATCATGAAATGCAATTGAATTGACCTATCTCAAACTCCGCCCCCTCCACGTCCAATCCTCTGCTTCCCTCCGGACAAACGGGGGTTGCGACAGTTGCGATTGGAGGATCAAGAGAAGAGGGCGGGTTTTTAGATAGGTCAATAGAGAAAAGTCAATAATGTCTTGCTGACAGGTGTGTCTGGTTCTGTCAACAGCCTACAAGTGCAGGTGCACCAGGAAGGGACCGAAGATCAGATACAAGGACGTACAGAAGCTGGAGATCAAACCTAAACACCCCTTCTGTCAAGAGAAGATGATATTGTAAGAGCTCTCTCTATCTCTCTTTGTCTCTCTCCCTTTGTCTCTCTCTCCTCTCCCCCCTCCTCTCTCTCTCCTCCCCCCGCTCTCTCTCTGTCTCTCTTCTCCCCCCTCCTCTCTATATCTCACTTTGTCTCTCGCTCTCTGTCTCTCTTCTCCCCCTCCTCTCTATCTTTCTTTGTCTCTCTCTCTCCCCCCGCTCTCTCTCTGTCTCTCTTCTCCCCCCTCCTCTCTATATCTCACTTTGTCTCTCGCTCTCTGTCTCTCTTCTCCCCCCTCCTCTCTATCTTTCTTTGTCTCTCTCTCTCCCCCCTCTCTCTGTCTCTCTTCTCCCCCCTCCTCTCTCTATCTCTCTTTGTCGCTCTCTCTCTTCTCCCCCCTATCTCTCCTCCCCCTCTCTCTCTCTCTCTCCCTCTCCTCCCCCTCCCTACCCTCTCTTCTCCTTCCCTTTCTCTCCCTCCCTCCCTTCTCTTCCCTCTCCCTCTCTCTCCCTCCCTCTCCTCCCTCCCCTCTCTTCCCTCTCCCTCTCTCTCCCTCCCTCTCCTCCCTCCCCTCTCCTCCCTCCCCTCTCCCTCTCTCTCCCTCCCTCTCCTTTGCGTGCAGTGTGTGTGTGTGTGTGTGTGTGTGTGTGTGTGTGTGCAAAGGTTCCATTATATCCATCATCAACAGCTGGGTTTTGTGTTTGAACCCGTTTGTCGGCCAGGCGTATACAACTGTGGTGTGACTGTAAACCACTCAGAAACACACAGTCCAAGCCATTATCTTTGGCTGCAGCGTAGCTGTGACCTATTATGTGAAAACATCTTCCCATGAGCGTGAGATGAACAGTGATGTATGTATTGATGGGCAAAAGAGAGACAAAGACGCAGAAAGTAAACCTCGATCTATGACACGATCTCGTCAACCAAAGTGCTTCACATAGCTAAGAACAAAGAAAAGTATAGAAAAAAACGGAAAATAAAAACAACCAACGGATAGTCAAGGAAACAGAACAACACGTCGACAAGCAAGGCGAGAGTCAGAGTGAGTCAGGGAAGGCCAGGCGGTATATAGGTGGGCTTTGAGTTCCCTCCTATCTGTCCGAGCTCCTGCACCGCCACACCCCCCACCGATCCCTCAGATCAGCTGACCAGATGCTATTGGTGGTACCCAGAACCAGGCTCAAGACTAGGGGAGACAGAGCTTTCTCCACCGCAGCGCCTAGACTGTGGAACAGCCTCCCCCTCAGCGTACGGACTGCCCAGACCGTACAGGCTTTTAAATCACTCTTGAAAACCTACCTGTTCTCCTTGGCCTTCCCCCCTACTTAACCACCACTAGACCCCTGGCCCCTCTATCCTCTTTGTTTTACTGTGCCCTACCAGTTTTTATTACTTTCATTGCTTTATTATGTTTTTAATCCTATATCTTGCACCATATTGTTTTGTTTTTGTTGCTTTCATTGCTTTGCTATGTTTTTTTTTCTTTCTTTTAATCTTATACCTTGCCTCACACTAATTTGTTTTTATCAACTTGCTTGTGAAGCACTTTGGTGTCAGCTGCCGCTGCCTGGAAATGTGCTATACAAATAAAACTGACTTGACTTGACTTGACTTGAGTTTCGATGTAAAAGACTCGATGGAGGGGGGGCAGATTTGATGGACATGGGGACGCTGTTCCAGAGGTCAGGGGCTGCGACCGCAAAAGCACGTCGTCGTCCCCCCCCAGACTTGAAGCACTCCTTTCCAAGCTCATGTGGGGGGGGGGGTCATCAAAGAGAAGCAGGTTATTCTCGGTCATCGCTCCACGATGGTGGAACAAACTTCCCACCACAGTCAGGAGGACAGCTGAAACCCTCCCAATGTTCCCCCGTCGACTAAAAACACACTTCTACAATCGATATCAGAAAAACAGTTTTCTAAACTAATAGTCTTTTACTATCATGCACTTTGCTACTAAGGAATCGACCGTATCTATATTACTACCCACTATGCTGATAATGTCTATACTACGATGCACTCAAGACTGTAGCACTCAAGTTCAACACTGTTTGACAAACAATCTTACTTAGTTGCCAGAGTTGTACCCTTCCTGCTGACTTGTTGTACAGAACTTGTAAGTTGCTTTTGGGGGGGGGGGGAAGCATCAGCTAAATGACTAAATGTAAATGTATATTTGACTCTCTAAGAGTACATTTAACACCGGCTCAATGTGTGTTTAGGTCCAAAGTTTCAGATGTATCCTTGAAGAATACACTGTGAAGTAAAGTAAAGTAAAGTAAGTAAAGTAAAGTAAAGTATAGTGACACCTGTATGGTGGTTTCCTAAAGAATCAGACTCGGTTGGGCAAGAAGGCCTTGATGTTTTCTGCACCCTCTGTGTGGAATGAACCGCAGGGGCAACTGAAACTCCAGGACCTACATTAGTCACTCTCACAAAGTCACTCTCACAAAGTCACTCTCACAAAGTCACTCTCACATTAGTCACTCTCACAAAGTCACTCTCACAAAGTCACTCTCACATTAGTCACTCTCACAAAGTCACTCTCACAAAGTCACTCTCACATTAGTCACTCTCACTAAGTCACTCTCACAAAGTCACTCTCACAAAGTCACTCTCACATTAGTCACTCTCACAAAGTCACTCTCACATTAGTCACTCTCACAAAGTCACTCTCACAAAGTCACTCTCACATTAGTCACTCTCACTAAGTCACTCTCACAAAGTCACTCTCACAAAGTCACTCTCACAAAGTCACTCTCACATTAGTCACTCTCACAAAGTCACTCTCACAAAGTCACTCTCACAAAGTCACTCTCACATTAGTCACTCTCACATTAGTCACTCTCACAAAGTCACTCTCACAAAGTCACTCTCACAAAGTCACTCTCACATTAGTCACTCTCACATTAGTCACTCTCACAAAGTCACTGGAATTCAGTGGAGTCTCTTAATAATTGAAAATGCTTTCTTTGACAGTATGATTGTGTTTTTCCTCTGCACTTTTAGCTCGACTGTCTCGATATGGGTTTTAATGTCGTGTAGGAAACTATATGTATGGCTGCTGTCGTTGACCAGGTTTCTCTTGGAAAAAAAGAGATTTTAATCTTATCTCAACGCGGGATCTAAACGATCTAAATGGGATCCAAACTTCCTCCGTGAGAACGTCGTCGGGGCTGCGACCCCTGTCCTCGACCGCGTGGTCCTAGGGGGAATACACGGCACGCGCGGAACATTCCAGCATTTCCTATCCTTTGATGGTTCCTTTCCTGCGACCTTTGACCTATTTAAAAAGATTGCAGCGTTCGAGCAAAACAGGCTGCCTGTAGTATTGTCAATTTGAGCCTTCTTGGAATGCGACGTAGGTCCTAGAAGGTTTCAATTAGAGACCTGAATGAGCTTGTTAGACGACACTTAAAAAGCAAAAACCCACCCTGTAATGACGAGGGATTTGCTAGAACAAGGCTCCCCAGAGCTAGAGACTTGAATTGTATGTGCTTTCCCTCACACGGTGGATTTCAGCTTTGAGCCTACTGTACATCAAAGAGCCCATTGTCCAACACAGCCACTCTTTCTGGAGTCATTTCTGAGTTGAAAGGTAGCAGCTCCTTCCTTTGACCTTGCCCCCTTGTTGACAAAAACAATGAACTCTGCTGCCTCCTGCTGGTATTTCAAAGTACTGCAACAGAGAACTGAATTCTGCAGAAGCAGGTTGTTTTTAAAGTCAATTATGATCGTAAATAATAAACCCAAACCATAATAATAATGCCATTTACTATTATTATTCATATTATTATGTTATGCATACACACACAGACAGTCTCTCTCTCTCTCTCTCTCTCTCTCTCTCTCTCTCTCTCTCTCTCTCTCTCTCTCTCTCTCTCTCTCTCTCTCTCTCTCTCTCTCTCTTTTTTTTTCTCCCAACAGTTAAGTCTAGTCTATTAGCATGAGATGGTGGCCACCAGCCATGGAGCCCCAGTGAAGAATGAGTCTCTGCGGAGTCCGGAAAGACAGAGAACGAAGGAGAGAGAGAAAGAGAGAGACAGATAGAGGGAGAGATAGAGGGGAGAGACAGAGACGGGGAGAGAGAGAGGAGAGACAGAGACAGAGAGAAGGAGAGACAGATAGGTGAGAGAAAAGAGAGAGAAAGAGGAGAGAGACAGAGAGAGAAGGCAAGAGTGACAAGGAGAGAGAGAGAGAGAGGGAGAGGACAGAGGAGAGACAGAGAGAGAAGGAGAGAGAGAGAGAGAGAGAGAGAAGGCAAGAGCGAGAAGGAGATAGAGAGAGAAAGTGAGTTAAGGAGAGAGAGAGAAGGAAAAATATAGGAGAGAGAGATAGGAGAGAGAGAAAGAGAGAAGAGATAGAGAGAGAGAAGGAGAGAGAGATAGAGAGAGAGAAACCAGAGAACCCCCTTCTCTTTGTTGTTGTCATTGGCTCACAGCGCTCAGTTTAACATTCTGGGGGGCCACTCTGACAGACCCCCCCCCCCCCCCTCCTCACTCTCTCAGTATTCCTCTCTCTTTCTCTCCATTTCTTTCCAGCTCTTTGTCTCTCTTCTTCTCGCTCATCTATTTTCTCTCTCTCTCTCTCCTCCTCCTTTAGTTTCTCTTTCTTTCCCCCCTCTCGTTTCCTCTTCTCTCTCTCTCTGTGTGTCTCTCTCTATTTCTGTGTGTCTCTCTCTCTGTGACTCTCTCCCTCTCTCTGTGTGTGTGTCTCTCTCTCTCTCTCTCTCTCTCTCTCTCTCTCCGTGTGTGTGTGTCTCTCTCTCTCTCTCCCCCCCCTCCTTGAGAAGTAGCTAGCCAAAGAGATTAGTCCCTAGCCGAGCATTTAGCTGCCCAGGTGAATGATAATAAGCAGAGACTAAAAGCTCACATTAACCCTTTCACTGCCACACTACAGAAGGTTACCGTCTGTAGTGTGATAGATAGTAAAGGGTTAACCTTCTGTGGCGTGGCAGTGAAAGGGTTAACCTGCTGTCGTGTGGCAGTGAAAGGGTTAACCTTCTGTGTATTGTCGCAGTGAAAGGGTTAACCGTTTGGTAGTGCGGCGGTGAAAGGGTTAACACACTAATCAGGTTGGGTTTCACCCCCTGCGGAGCAGCTATGGGGTAAACATCCAGCGCACGCGTTCGCACACGCGGTGTGCGCGGGTCATGCACTCACACACACACACACACACTCACACACACACACACACACACACACACACATGCACACAAAGACCAAAGAGTTCTATTATACATCGACAAAGGCACACATGCACCACACCACACCACACACACACATGCGCGCATGCACACGCACACCTCCTTCTCTGTCTCATTCTCACACACACACACACACACACACACACACACACACACACACACACACACACACACACACACACACATTATGCACCGCAGTATGGGCACAGTTCTTAAGTGTGTAAAAGTGGCCACTTGTAGGAACCTGAATACCAAACACACTGACAGCTGAATGGGCAGGAGAACGAGCGTGTAACTCTTAATCTAATCTAGTAACTGGTGCTGAAAGAATCTTCTCAGGGAGTCAGGCCCGTTCTCATCCACTCGGGCCCTCCTCTGTGGTGTTTTGCCGGATGGCGAGGCCCCGCGGAGAGGCTGGTTTTTCCCACATTTCTCTCTCGCTCGGCCCTTGAACACGTGCCACACGCAGCAGCGGCTCTCTCCACACGGCCGGGCAGCTCATGGACTCATGCGGCGCTGGCTCACGTGGCTGGAGCCGAGGCCTTGGGGGCCTGGGGGGGGGGGGGGGGGGGGGGGGGGGCGTTGAGTAAGAGCTCCCACCGCGGGACATGAATGGAGAGGGATCCAGTGTTGTTGTCGAGTGATCTCGACTCGAGTCCGAGTCGAGTCTTTTTTTTTTATATATTATTTTTTTTATTATTTTTTAAACAGACATATAAACAAACATGACAACACACGATAAGATATACAAGCATTAATTCACAGTGCATATCCAATGAAATTACCATTTAGTCAAATGTCTTATACAGGATATACCCCTAATACCTGTTATCTAAAAACCTACACACATATGCTCCAGCTCGAACCCCCCCCCCCCCCTCCCGGACCCCCCATTGGATAATCCAACCATTATAACTTGTTCCTAACCAGACACTACCATTATATGCTAGCTTTTATTCTCTCCACCACTTCTAACCACAATGTCATTTTGGATTCATTGAGACCCAAAATTCTTGCTGTAGATATTTCTTGATAGATCACATCGAGATATGTAAGAGTCCAGACCTTCCGGCACATTTTTTCCGGTTGAAACCATCGTGATGCTATCAGCTTTTTAGCCACTGTGATACCGGATAAAACCAATCTCTTTAGCTGTGGAGGTACTGCATGCTCAAAGACATCATTCAGCAGTAATACAGAGGGGTGTACAGGTATATCCAGAGTTAAGAGATTTGCTAATTGCTGGGTCACTTCTTTCCAAAAAGTCCGAGTCGAGTCTTGAGTCCCCGGTGTTCGAGTCCAAGTCCAAGTCCGAGTCACGAAAAGAAGAGCTTGAGTCGAGTCCGAGTCGAGTCCCCGTTACCCTAGTCCCGAGTCCAAGTCATCGTGGTTGAGTCCGCTCCACTCTGGCAGTCAAAGAGCTGACGTACAAATAAAAAAAGGTCTGCGTTAAACATAAATGACACAGCGGTCACCGTTTCAAAGGGAGTTTATTTACTTTGTGACACACTAGCCAAACAAATGCACTAGCCATCAATATCTTACGCCAAATAAAATTAAAGAAAAGAAATAACCCCCGGGGCGGCTGGGTGGCGCAGCGGAGATTGCGCTCGTCACCAATGCAAGAGACTCCGGTCTCGAATCCGGGTGTCAGCATTGCCTCCGGCTTGGGCCGGCCGTCATACTGGCTTAATTAATTGGCAGAGCCAGCGGGTGGAAGTCGATGGGTGGTAATTTGGACGTTGTGGACAGCGACTCCTACAGGTCGGTTGGGGGACGCCTGCACAGCAGAGACAGGAAGTGGCGGGGGTAGTGTGAGCCTCCGCCGATGCGTTACACCTCGCCATTGAGAGTCCGCACTGGCAGGTGAAAAGATGTGACAGGCTGCCTCCTCGTGTACCGGAGGGGACACGTGATGCAAGGCTTCTATCCTCCCTACAGCCAACCAGTGGGGGGGGCATAGTCGAGCAACGTTCAAGACAGGGAAGGGGAGAATTGGAAACACGAAATTGGGATGGGAAAAAAATAGAAAAATAAGAAGAAAAGGTGGATTAAAAAAAAATGAAATAACCCTAACCCTGAGTCCGAATCTGCACCTTCCGAGTCCGAATGCAGTCAATGCTTCGAGTCCAAGTCCAAGTCCAAGTCATCATTGCTCAAGTTGCTCTCCACACTTTAGATCACACAAACACACTTTATATTTATTGATAAAGGATTTGCACTACAACTCGTACACCTACTGTAAATTGTACCTAAATTGCACCTCATCCCATTTCTGCCTTGCACTATATAGTATTGTATATTAGTACACTGCACAGTATTGTATATTATATGGTAACTCAGTTACGTCTATTCTGCATCGAACATTGTACATATGTCTAAACTGAACACTGTGACCTCATTTTTTTACTTCTAATTTACATGCTATACTATGTTATTTTATTTCATACTTATCTTGTCTAGCACAGTCTCTGGAGCGTAACAGTAAGAAGCATTTTGTATAAAAGTATTCTGTACTTCTGTATGACAACTATTAAAGAAACTTGAAACTTGAAACTTGAAACTTGAAGTCCAAGTCGAGTCACAAGTCCTGAAAATCAGTCAGAGTCCTGGGAGGGATGCAGTGGGGCTTTCCTAGAGTATCATGGCGATCTCCTCTTTTGTTACACAGTAAGATGGCTTCCAGGGATTTTGTTGTTGTCATGGAAACGTACCAGGGCTTCACAATGTGGACGAGATTCAAATGTTAAAACACACGGCCGGCCAATCTGTGCTTTAGTTGACCTTTAGTTGAGGTCATACTTAAGATTAGATCAGATTCAAGTGTATTGTCGTTATACAACACAAGTACACAGTACAACGAAAAGAGGTTTGGCATTACAGTGAAAATGTAACAGTAAAGTGCAATAGTAATATACAATGTACAGGGGATTAAACTGGGCATAATTATATAAATTAGTACTACTGAGTAAGATATGATAAGATATTCTTTTATTGATCCCCTTGGCGAAATTTGGGCATCATAGCAGCATGGGGGAGGGGAGATACAGGTATGGGCAGGGTAATAGTAGAAAGACATAGATATAGGCAATAAAATCTGATCTGAATATAGAAATATGAGAAAAATAAACTGTAAACAACGGTGCAGATGGGTAAGAGTAAAGGTAAACAGTACACACAAGGTACCCTAACTGGCATGATATGCGTCATACGTTGTAGTCCGTGCAGGTCTTGGTGGTTAAGAGTCAGACACACTTAGTGGTCAGACGTTCCTATAATAGTTCTGGAGTTCTGCCGCCGTTAGTTCTCCAGCTGCTGGCAGCAGTCCATGCCCACGGACAGTTCTGGAGCCTGATGGCCGCTGGTATGAAGGACTGGCCGAGGCGGTTAGTGGAGTGTCGGGGGGGGGGGGGGGGGGTATGCTGAACCGTTGAACGTGCTCCTCATTTTGGCTAGCTCCTCATAGAGGGGGTGGGAGGGGTTCTCCAATATAGCATCAAACTTCCTTCTCATCCTCCTCTCTGCCACCACCTCTAGTCTGACCAGCTCGACTCCCACCATGGAGCTAGCCTTCCTTACCAGCTTGTTCATTTAGTTGGTGTCCCTTGAGTTGATGTAGGCCCCCCCCCCCCAGCATACAACGGAGGAAAGGGTGGCAAGGAACCCAGACCAGACCATAAGAGCAAAATGGCCACTGTGTGAATATGGTCATGTTTGCCACGCAGGGATCTTGGTTGTCAGTTCTAGAGAAGAGACGGCAATAATATCCTGTAGGTTGTTATGTGGAAGTTGTTTATAGTACAACCTGGCCAGACTCGCTCCGTCAGCGCCAGTTGAGGCTATATGCACAAAACAATTCCTCTGTCCTGACGCCCGTGATCACGTTTCAAAGGTTTGATGTCAAATCGGCACTTAACAGTATGTAACTTTTTCATGGAACAATAGCTTAACCCTCGAGTCACCCTTGTCGCAGTTCTGGTCAAAAAGTAATTTTTTTTTTAACGTGTGTTTGTGGATAGCGTTGGCTAGATTTTATGTATATGCCAAAAAGGTAGCTCAGTATCACATCTTGGACTCACATTAGAATAATCCATGTTTTTTTTTTTTTTTTTTTTTTTAACATTCACTATTAAGCGTGTGAACAACAAGTGTCACACCTTTCACCCTAGTCGCAGAACTGGACAGGTTAGGGTTATGGGGTTAGAGTTAGGGTTAGGGTAACCCTAGGGTAACCCTAACCCTAACCCCAACCCTAACCCTAATTTAAGAAATGGTTAAAATCCTGAAAATGAATAAATATTCGATATGTATGGTGAGGACTGAAGTTAATAATAATGATATTCATGAAAGAAAATTGGAACAATACATGAAAAAGATATGTTTTACTGAGATCGCAGTTTCGGTCACTAGGGAGATGGGTAGTGGGTTTTTTAAAGGTTGACTCGAGGGTTAAGTCACAGAGTTGGGCTGAAAACCCTCCCATCGGCGATACATGAAACCCAGTGGAATTGCCCATACGAGCCCTTCTGGACAATCGTTCTCTGCAACAGGAGGAGATACATGGTTTACGTGTTAGAACTACTTTTTCTCTCTCGCTGTTTTCTCTCATTATCTGTGTTTGTGTGAAAGTTACATAGGGCTGCTTTAAAGCAAGTCATATGTGTCTCATTGTTGTCATTTTTTAACACCTCCCACTCTTCTTCCCTCTCTCTCTCTCTCTCTCTCTCTCTCTCTCTCTCCCTCAGTGTGACGATGGAGAACGTGTCTAGGTTTAAAGGGCAGGAGTACTGTCTGCATCCCAAGCTTCAGAGCACCAAGAACCTCGTCAAATGGTTCCGTATCTGGAAGGACAAACACAGGTAATAATAATAATAATGATAATAATAATAATAATAATAATAATAATAATAATAATAATAATAATAATAATAATAATAATAATAATAATAATAATAATAATAATAATAATAATTATAATGAGATAATAATAATAATAATAATAATAATAATAATAAACGTTATTTGTACAGCACCTTTCATACAACAATTGCAACTCAAAGTGCTTCACAGCAGGGATGTAGACACAAAATAGACATAGGCATAAAATGAGCATAGAATAAATATTCCTATATCCTGTATATTTTTTTATTCTAATTTAGTTTATATATTTTATTTTATTCATTTCATTTCATTTTTTATGTATTCGTACATGGAATTGTTACAGTCCAACAGTACATATAGTTCACTTATATCCTACTTTAATTGTCTGTCAATGTTGAATGTATGTGCAAGCTTACTTGGCAATAAAGACATTTCTGATTCTGATATTGACACCTCCTGGAACATTTTTAATAGATTTAACATAAAGATTTAAAAAATATATGTTTGTAATAGATTTTTGTCATTCAAATCTTTAAAAAAATAAGTACAACAAAAAGATTGTAATAGATTTCTGTGTTAAAATGTCCAACTCCAAGATGGTTCCTGCACAGGTGAACCACCAGAATAGGGACTTTCCATGTATGCAAATCTTCAGATTCTATCAGATTTTTTATTTGATTGTGTTCAAATGTAATCATACTAGAGAGCTGTACTTAAATATCCGCCATTGAATAAAAATACACTTCTTCGATATCTGAAAAAGATTCAACTGAAAAATACTAACCGAATAGTATTTAAATACTGATGATTTAGTATAAATACTAAATACTATTATGCACTTTGCTACTAAGGAATCTATGTTTCCTACAGTATATTACTACCCACTATGCTAGTATGTCTTTACTACTATGTACTCAATACTGTAGCACTCAAGTTCAACACTGTTTGACGAACAATGTGACTGACCATTAGCTGCCAGAGTTGTACCCTTCCTGCTGACTTGTTGTACAGAACTTGTAAGTCGCTTTGGATAAAAGTGTCAGCTAAATGACTAAATGTGAATGTAAATATTATATACAGTGTGTGTGTGTATATATATATATATATATATATATATATATATATATATATATATATATATATATATATATATATACTACACACAGCTTGGTTTGGCTCAGACATTTTTTTTTTGATCCACTTTTTCTCCCATTTTCTATATTTTCTCCCATCCCAATTTCGTATCATCCAATTCAACCCTCCCCTGTCATGAACGCTGTTTCTTGCCTCCCACAAGCCGGCTGCAATGTGGACTAAGTCATACATAGCACAAGTCCCCTCCGGTACTTGAGGTAACAGCAGTCGCATCTTTTCACCTGCGCAGCTCGATCTCTCAGTGGCGAGGAGTAACGCGTGGGAGGCTCACGCTGCCCCCGACACTTCCTGATTCTACTGCGCAGGCGCACCAACCGACCTGTAGGAGACGCGGTCCACAACGCCCAATCCCCACCCTTCAGTTTCCCTCCCCGTAATACGGCCAATGTGTATTACTGCGGACGACCAGCTAAACTGAAAACAATGTGGAGAGCTGGATTCGAACACGCGAACCCAGCGTCTCCACATTGGTGGCGAGTGCCTTGCCCACTACACCACCTAGCCGCCCCATTTGGCTCAGACATTTAAAAATGTTGTTTCAAAGTTGTGCACAGTGACAATGAGCCTTAAAGGAACACGCCAACATTTTGGGAAATTAGCTTACCGTCTATATACCAGTTTCCTCTCTGTGCGTTCAGTAGAAAGCTATCTGGCTGCACGTTAGCCTAGCTTAGCACAATGAATGGAAGCGGACATGGCCGGTTAGCCTTCAGGAGAGGTGTTAGTTGGACAATGCCTAGGCTAACCGGCCATGTCCGCTTCCATTCATTGTGCTAAGCTAGGCTAACGTGCAGCCAGATGGCTTTCTACTGAACGCACAGAGAAAAAAACTGGTATCTATCTTCTTGTCTCTCTCTGGAGAAGACGGTAAGCTAATTTCCCAAAATGTTGGCGTGTTCTTTTAAACATGAAGATATGGTGTTAAGTTTCAATACACTGCATTGAACGTAACACATTGTTTACATTTGTGTCTCCTGCAGGGTGTACGAGGCTTAACCCCCCCGTGAATTCCCAGTCCACATGGATCAAGAAGAAGAGACCAACCAACGACGACGACGACACCATCATCATCATCATCAATATCATCGGGACAGTTCTTTTGTGAAGTACAAGACATAATCTACCAGACAGTACTTCCTCTTTCACCTATAGTTCCAAGAATCCTGTGGGCCTTTTAGTCGGCCGTTGAGCTTAGCGACTGTCACTCACCTCTCCGATCATTTCACCCGTAGTAGCTTGTCACGCGGCGAACGAGACGCGACGGTCTCTCCCGTTCGGTCTCCATGCTGCTTCAAAGGCAAGGAGGCCGACATGTAATGCGGGGGAAAGAAAATCCGTAAACTACTCCTTTAAACAAATACAGGCGTCGATGTTTCACTCTTTTGACTTTCGCTATATACTGTAATCGTCACGACAGTCTGTAATTGTGATCGCAAAATTAGCATCTAGATCTGTTTACCTTGCTTTTAAAAAATTATATATTTTATAGTCGTCGAAGTGCCGTGGTAAAAGTCCTTGCTGAATTTGATCTCTGTTTTTTGGGGGGGCGGGACAAATAATATTCCTCTTTGGGCGGAGGGGGACCGTTCTGGGGCACCGTTCCATATCAGTCAGTCAGTGTCTTGTTACAGCACACAGGTCATGTGGTTCATACTATGGTCCTATCAGGAAGGGAAGGTCTCCCGCTCTCTCTCTCTCTCTGTGTGTGTGTGTGTGTGTGTGTGTGTGTGTGTGTGTGTGTGTGTGTGTGTGTGTGTGTGTGTGTGTGTGTGTGTGTGTGTGTGTGTGTGTGTGTGTGTGTGTGTGTGTGTGTGTGTGTGTGTGTGTGTGTGTGTGTGTGTGTGTGTGTGTGTGTGTGTGTGTGTGTGTGTGTGTGTGTGTGTGTGTGTGTCAAACAGAGAGAGATGTGTCAAACTATTATTGGACCAAGCTTACTATTCATACATCCATATTGTACAATAGATAGCATGTGTGAGAGGTAGTTTTAGACAACGTGGAGGACGTGGGATGGGGCGGCACTTATTTTGTTTGTGCCAATCCATGATGCAGTCTATGGGTTGGGTGGGGCTCAGAGTCTGTACAAATAGTAAACAAACTCTGTGAATTCAGTAGTTTTAAGAATGTAAAGAAAAGGATTATCTGCAAGTTGTGTCAACAGTAAGGAACACCATTAATATCTTGTATTTGACATCCGGTGTGGCTTTCAAAGACCTTTGTAGTTCAGTCCATTTAGTGTCGTTGTATAGATCGACTCTTTTTACACTACATTATAAAAAGGTAACCTAGTAGCGCAATATCTCGTGATTACGACACACCTTTAGAACTGTAAACAAAGTGGAATTAGAGCGGATAGAATCGACTCGAATGTGTTCAACGGACGTTCCTTCTCAACGTCTCAACGTTCCCAAACGGCAAATGGCTGGCCGACAGGATGTTTGATAATGTCGTCGGTGGAAAGGAGAATTGGCGTTGTGCGCTAGAGTTATCGCGCCGATTTGTTACCACGGCAACGGTGTCATGTGGTGGAACATTCCAGCGGCAGTTATGCTTAAAACTTTTTAAATTTCATTTAAAAAGACGTAAATGTAACTTTATAACTGCTCACGTATAAAGCAATGGACTATAATCCCTTAATTAGGGTTAAGTTTAGGGTTAGGTTTATAAACAACATTTTAGGTGAGAATTATAATGAGATCTGGCGTTGCTGATTGGCCAATCTCACCAGTTGCTGATTGGCCAACCTCACCAACTACATGGGCAGGGGGGGGGGGGGGGGGTGCTACCATGGCACACTTGTATCATTTCTATGGTAGCCAACACCTGTAAGTTCCCCTTCTATCCGTTCGAGATATGTGGGAGAAATGTTCTAAATGGTTGATGCAACTCATTTTCACCATATTATCATACAGTATATCTTCTGAACAGTGTTGTCAAATGTGTTGTTATTTTGTATGCCATCAGTACACATTGTTATAATGACAGTTGGGTGTTTTTGTTTTCTTGTCACCAAACAATTTACATGCAGAGGAAGAAAAAAAAATTCTTTACTCCGAAGAATGTGCATTTTACTTTTGTTTTATATATTATATATAAATATATAAATAAGCATTTTGTAAATAGATCAAATATAGCCTATTATGTTAGAGAGAATGAATTCATCTTACAGACTTTCTAGTGTAATGTATATTATTGTATTACTGAGTTATCGCTGTTTTGCTATTTAAATCTTGGTTTGGTAACAGATATATAGTATACGGGGTGTGTAACTCAGTGTTCCGACTGGCCCACGAACACACGGTAAAACATTCCAATGAGTGTAAAACAACAAGCACAGCAATAAAATGTCTAGAACAAGTCTGCCTGCATTCCTTCTTTTTTTTCAATGTCTTCACACAGTTGCCCTATCTCGAGCTCCGCCCCCTCTCTTCTCCATCCTCCAATCGCATCCGTCGCTTCCCTCCCTCGAACAGACACGGTTTGTCGGAGGGAAGCGACGGGTTGTGTGATTGGAGAATCGCGAAAAGAGGGCGGAGCTTGAGATAGGTCAGTTTGTCGGCGTGTATACAGTGCCTTTTCTAGGGGTGGCCAAGGGGTATCCTAAGCCCTGGGGTAGTGGTGCACGATATATCGGCAGATATGGTCATTTTCCGATGTCAAAATATAATATCGGCCGCCGATATAATACCAATACTTTTGGCTTTGGCCATTTAAGGCCTACTACTGTACTTTGAAGTTTTGAACTGTTGTACAATGTTCACAGAATACAGTGACTTGGTCTCCAGTGAGTTAGATGTCTATTGAGAATACTCAGGGTCGGCTTATCCATCGTGTGAATTCAGGACACACTTGTATCCTTTTAAAAAATGTATTTTTATTTTAAATATTTATTTGTATTTAACATGTTTTGGTCTTAAATTGTTTCAAAATATCAGTCATTTCTGAAAATAAATTACAAAAGTAAAAGAAAATGCGTTTTGGAAAATAGCTCTTTATTTGATTATCATTAAAAAAAAGTGTTTTCTATACAGAGATATCGACATCGGTAAATATCGGTATCGGCCAGAACAGCAATATTAATATCGGTTATCGGTATCGGCCACCATTTTCACATCGGTGCATCACTACTACCCTGGGGTATCTCTTTTCACATCATGTAGAGTTATGGCGTAACCACTGGAGACGGGGGTGGCCTGGAGTTCAGAATCTTTACGAGAGATTTTACAATTCTGAACGCTTCCTCGGCTCTGGGGCTTAGTAGCCATTTTAACCTGGAGATGTACACAGTTCCTTTACTTACGTAAACGTAGAAATACCCAGATAAAGTAGTACTCTGGTAAAAGTAAGGCTATGTTCACACCTCAAGCCTTAGTGCTCAATTCAGATTGATTGCTCAGATCCGATTTCTTTGTTTGGCTATTCACATTTATTTATTTATTTATTTTTAAATGTGGCCAATGTCAGATTCCAGTGTGAACTGGTCACGCTCGTGAACTGATCGACCCACATGCGCAAATGAACAATAATGATGACGTACGATGGATGATGAACAATAAACATGGAGAACATAAAGTCACAGTTTATGGTTTAATTTATAGGTTTTAAATGCAGTGGAGGCCAGCTAATTAAAACAAATCAGACCTGTAATCTGATTTAGGTCCACATATTATGAAAGTGGCCCAAATCAGAATTCAAAAGATCATATTCCATGTGATTTGTGCTGTTCACGCTGATCAAAACTGATCCGAGTCACATATGAGCAAGAAATATGATTTGGACCACTTATTCCTGCAGTGTGAACATAGTCTAAAAGTCCTCCATTCAAGATTCTACTTAGATAAAAGTATAGAAGTTTTGTTTATTGGGTGGCTAGGTGGTGTAGTGGGCAAGGCGCTCGCCACCAATGCAGGAGGCGCTGGGTTCGAGCCCAGCTCTCCGCATTGCTATCAGCTTGGCTGGTCGTTCATACTAACACAATTGACAGTGTTAGGGGGTGGGAAGCTGATGGGTGGGGATCGGACGTTGTGGACAGCGACTCCTACAGGTCGGTTGGTGCGCCTGCGCAGCAGAATCAGGAAGCGACGGCGGCGGCGTGTCCCTCCCACGCGTTACTCCTCGCCGCTGAGAGATCACGCTGTACAGGTGAAAAGATGCGACGGCTGCTTCCTCGAGTACCAGAGGGGACACGTGATGCAAGGCTTCGTCCACATTGCAGCCGGCGTGTGGGAGGCACGGCCTAACAGTGTTCGAGACAGGGGAGGGTAGAATTGGACGATACGAAATTGGGATGGGAGAAAAATAGAAAATGGGAGAAAAAAGTAGATAAAAAATAAGTTTTGTTTATTGAATGTACTTAAGTATCAAAACAAAAGTGATATATGATATTTGTGAATGCCAGTGCTCGGGAGCATCGTTGATCCATTGACCTCTAAATGTTATGTTAAATTGGTATGTGGTCCAGTTATGCTGCTCTGATTAATAATAATAACAATAATAATAATAAATAATAATAATAATAATAATAATAATAATAATAATAATAATAATAATAATAATAATAATAATAATAATAATAATGCAGGACCTCTTTAGAGGTCTTTATTCGGCATGCAACAAACTGGGACATACAATGTGAGCGGCACACTCACACTGGAATACACACACACACACATTGTCTTTTTTCTCAGTGAGTCGCCGATGCGATTGAGCTCTGCACTTAACCCATCCCGTCGTCCTTCCCCCCAAGGGCAGCCGGGAGCAGACAGGGCGTCGGCGAGGTACCGCGCCCGGGGACCGATCGAAGTGCTCCTGCCCGTCTTCATCAAGGACGCGACAGCGTCAGCGATCTGTTGTGTGCATGTTTTTCCATTGGGTTTATCTTATCGGGGGGGGAACTCTTGCGAGCACGGGGAGAACATGCAAACTCCACACAGAAAGGCCCGGGAGATACCCCACCTGGGTACCTGGCAACGCGGAAACCTGGTCCCCAAGCGGGAATCGAACCCTGGACCTTCTTGCTGTGAGGCGACAGTGTTAACCACTACAACACTGTGCCGCTTAAAGGTTATGTTAAAGTGGTATGTGGTCCAGTTATACTGCCCTTATTAAAGGTTATGTTAAAGTGGTATGTGGTCCAGTTATACTGCCCTTATTAAAGGTTATGTTAAAGTGGTATGTGGTCCAGTTATACTGCCCTTATTAAAGGTTATGTTAAAGTGGTATGTGGTCCAGTTATACTGCCCTTATTAAAGGTTATGTTAAAGTGGTATGTGGTCCAGTTATACTGCCCTTATTAAAGGTTATGTTAAAGTGGTATGTGGTCCAGTTATGCTGCTCTGATTACATCCTCTTGAAGTTGACAGGCTTCAAATTTGAAAGAACAACTTCATACATTTTTGCCATGTTTTCTATACAAAATATTTTTCTTTCAAGTAACTAGTAACTGATGGGTTCAGATAAATATAGTGGAGTAAAAAGTACAATATTTACTTGGAAATGTAGTGGAGTAAAAGTACAAAGTTACCTAAAATGGAAATATTCAAGTAAAGTACATGTACCTCAAAATTGTACTTAGGCTACAGTGCTTGAGTCTAAATACTTTGTTACTTTCCACCACTGCACTGTATAAAGGCTCTAAGAATGAAGAGGGAAAAGCCCCCAATAGAGGTCTTGCAGGGAATGTTTGTGTAGTTCTTTATCTTCCAGTATGGCTGCCTTTAACCATTGGTAACCACTTTTGAAAGAGGAGTGGTAGAGTAGGTAAAACACTGGAAAAGCACAATATTACTATTATGAGATTTGAAGGAGTCCAGGGATGTAGCATTGGGGATGTTTGGAGGGAGGGAGTTCCAGAGGGTGGGTGCGGCAACAGAGAAGGCTCTGGGACCGACAGGTTGGTGGTGGGGATGGAGAGGAGACCAGAGTCAGAGGACTGCAGCCTCCGGGTGGGATGTAGGGATGGAGGAGGTCAGCTAGGTACCGGGAGGCAAGGGAATGAAGGGATTTGTAGGTGATGAGGATGATCTTAAAGTTGATGCAGGACTTGACTGGAAGCCAGTGGAGGTAGATGAGGGTGGGGGTGATGTGGTGCGGGTGAGAACCCTAGCAGCTGAGTTTTGGACATATTGCAGCCTGTTCAGGGCATTGCTGGGTAGCCCTGCAAGGACTGAATTGGAGTAGTCCAGACGGGAGGTGATAAAGGAGTGGATGAGTGTCTCTGCTACGGAGTCAGGGAGAGATGGCCGGAGTCTGGAGATATTTTTGAGGTGGAAAAAGGCAGATTTGGTTATTGATTTAATGTGTGAATGAAATGAGAGGGTGGAGTCCAGTATGACACCCAGGTTGCTGACTTCTGGGGAAGGGTGGATGGAGCAGCCATCAACTTCTAGAAAGAGATCTCCAAGCTTCTGAAGCAGTGACCTGGTAAACAAACTACCCTCCCACTCAGGGCATTATGGGGTAGAACACATAGTACTGTAGCATACTACAAGAACCTAGGGGTCCACAAAGACGACTTCAAACTGGAAATGGTAACAACAGATTAAACAAAAAACTGAGCGCCCTCCAACCGAACAAGGCCACTGGCCATGACAACATCCCCTCCAAATTCCTCAGAGACTCAGCAGCCGCCATCACCCCAGTCATCACACATATAATAAACCTCTCCATAAAACAGGGACACGTCCCCAAGGACTTCAAAATTGCAAGAGTAACACCCCTGCACAAAAAGGGCAGCAAATTAGACCCAGGCAACTACCGCCCTGTTTCTATCCTTACCTCCATCTCGAAAGTCATGGAAAATCTTTTATAAGAACAGGTCGAAAAGTACCTCGCGGAATCTAATCTAATCTACGAATTCCAATCTGGCTTCAGAACATCCCACTCCACTGACACATGCCTTCTCTATTTAAACGACCACATCAAACAAGAGGTGGACGCGGGCAAATACTGCAACATGGTCATGCTGGACCTACAAAAGGCCTTCGACACTGTCAATCACACCATTCTGATTGACAAGCTAAAAGCAATTGGTTTTGATAGTCTATCAGTGAGCTGGATGCAATCCTACCTGGAGGGGAGAGAACAGATGGTGGAGGTAAACGGTACTCTATCCCCCCCCCCTCCCAGTGAGCTGTGGTGTTCCACAAGGAAGCATACTAGGACCGCTACTGTTCCTATATGCAAATTACATGTTGTCAGCTTGTGACTGCAACTTGTTCCTGTTTGCAGACGACTCAGCCCTGCTGGTCTCTGACAAGAACAAGTTACAGGTTGAAAAAACCCTCAGCTCGGAACTAGGCAAAATCTGCATATGGCTCGCTGATAACAAACTATCATTACACATGGGCAAAACAGAGTCCATTCTCTTCGGTTCAAATAACAAACTCAGCAAGACCGACGGCTTCTCAGTTACAGTGGGTGACAATATTGTCACAAGGAAAGATGAAATTACCTACCTGGGTTCCATCCTAGAGGCAAATCTTTCCTGTGACAAAATGGCATCCAATGTAATAAAAAAAGTCCACCAACGAACTCTATTCTTGTACCGGATCTCCTCTCTGGTAAACAAGAATACCCTGAAGACTCTGGCAGGAGCACTCATTCAGGGGTACTACGACTATGCTTGCACCTCATGGTACCAAAGCACCTCAAAGGCGCTAAAAACAAAATTACAAACATCTCAAAACAAACTGGTCAGACTACTGCTTGACCTTACTCCTAGAACCCACCTCACCCCTGCCCACTTTGACAACCTAGGATGGCTTAGAGTAGACGAGAGAGTACAGCAACTTGCAATGGGCCTGGTCTACAAGATACACTACACGACCAAGGTACCCATGTACATGTCAAAATACTTCCCAAAGGTCAGTGAATACCACGATCACAACACCAGAGGGAGCTCCATAAATCATGTTAAACCCAGATTCGGCTCAAACAAGGGACTAAACACGTTTCGCAATTATGCCACATCAATTAGTCCCTTGTTTGAGCCGAATCTGGGTTTAACATGATTTGTGGAGCTCCCTCTGGTGTTGTGGTCGTGATATTCACTGACCTTTGGGAAGTATTTTGACATGTACTGTACATGGGTACCTTAGTCGTGTAGTCAGTGTATCTTGTAGACCAGGCCCATTGCAAGTTGCTGTACTCTGTCGTCTACTCTAAGCCATCCTAGGTTGTCAAAGTGGGCAGGGGTGAGGTGGGTTCTAGGAGTAAGGTCAAGCAGTAGTCTGACCAGTTTGTTTTGTGATGTTTGTAATCTTGATTTTAGTGCCTTTGAGATGCGTTGGTACCATGAGGTGCAAGCATAGTCGTAGTACCCTTGAATGAGTGCTCCTGCCAGAGTCTTCAAGGTATTCTTGTTTACCAGAGAGGAGATCCGGTACAAGAATCTAGTTCGTTGGTTGACTTTTTTTTTATTTCATTGGATGCCATTTTGTCACAAGAAAGATTTGCCTCTAGGATGGAACCTAGGTATGTTATTTCATCTTTCCTTGTGACAATATTGTCACCCACTGTAACTGAGATGATCAAGTTCAACAATGCATGATCGCAATGCATGATCAAGTTCAACAACGTGTGCTTTTTAATGATGCAATACATTAAGTATGGGGTCACCAAAGATATTAAAAAAGAAAATGGGGTTGTGGTATAAAAAAGTTTGAGAACCCCTGATCTATATAAAGTGGGGTAGGACCTGACTGTGCAGAGAAACACCACACGATGGCGCTGTGTGACTGTTGCTAGTTGGACGACTCAGTCTGTAGAAGGCAGCATAGCCTATCCTCTCTCTCTCTCTCTCTCTCTCTCTCTCTCTCTCTCTCTCTCTCTCTCTCTCTCTCTCTCTCTCTCTCTCTCTCTCTCTCTCAGGCAACAGTGAGCCTCAGAGAAAACAAGAAAAAAAAACGGTGGTATTAAAAAGTATGGAAAAGGGAAATATCCAGATAGAGGGGTATGTTCAATACTAGCTCTATTTATGAGGCGAAGATATGATTGAATAAAGTACAGTATTAGCTGGATTGGATTCACAGTTTCACACTGACTGGAGTGAATGAATTAATGAATTAATGAAAACTTTATTAACAGATTGCAGAATGGGTACAATACAGTACAGCTCAATACACACAATTGTTAAGGGAATGCAGACCAGAGAAAGACGTTTGTCTTGTTTACATCAGGGTCCCCCATTTTCAATTCATAGTGAGTCACCCGCCGTATACTGTAAATCTGTTTGTCATGGGTGTATCTGTTTGTCATGGGTGTGTCTGACATAATGTGTGTGTGTGTGTGTGTCTGTGTGTGTGTGTGTGTGTGTGTGTGTGTGTGTGTGTGTTTAGTTGACTCAGTTTATTTGAGGGACAGTGCATATTAATCAACAGTTTATACATTTATAAATTAATACAAATAAAAAAAAAATGTAAATATGCCAACATTAGCAGGGTTGCTATAGTTTGTAGTCCCTGGGCTAGATGTTTAAGCCAGAAAAGAAACAGGGAAAACATTTTGAAAAAAATAGAAGGACATTAAAGCTAATATAAAAACAGTTTAAAACACATTCTGTACATTCACTCTCTAGGCATGTTGTGCATCTATTAAAAAAAGAAAAGAAAAAAAAATGAATAAAAATAAAAAACAGTGTACAAATCAAATCTATACATGTAAACACCGTATAGGCAGGCACACGTATGATAATCACACACATGCACAACATAATCATAAATATAAATGTGTGTGTGTGTGCGTGTGTGTGTGTGTGTGTGTGTGTGTGTGTGTGTGTGTGTGTGTGTGTGTGTGTGTGTGTGTGTGTGTGTGTGTGTGCGTGCGTGTACTGAGGGAGGAGGCGGGGACAGTGTGTGTTTGGCAGCTCCCTGCTCTGTGGGTGTGTTGTGTATGAGACGCTCCAGCAGCAGCAGCAGAGCTCAGCCAACAAGGACCTGCATCGAGAGACCGAGCAGAGAGAAGAGGAGAAAAAAAACAGGAACCACTTCTTAATTCTCGGGCATCTTATACCATGTTATGTACATTATTATTCCTGCCTGCGTTTGCGTTGATCTAGTCGTCGAAGTCGCCGTCTTCTCGTCAACAAGACGTCTCCTGGAGAAACACAGCGATAATTGATCGTCGATCAATTGATCCGTTCCTGTCGGATTTGACCTGGTAGGTGCAACACACACACACACACACATTACAACAGACACAGCTCCTCCACTTTAGCTAACTAACAGGGTTTGAAATGGGAGTTGTGCATCGCGTATTGTTCATATTTTTACGGAATTTATCATTGTACCGAAGCTGTAACTTTATTTTGTTGTCCATTTTGGTGTGATTAGTATAAAACGAATGGACGTTTTCTTTGAATTGTTTTCGTTTCAACTTGGTGCTAACGTTAGCTCGCTTAGCTAGTTTAACGTTAGCTCGCTGGCTAGTTTAACGTTAGCTCGCTGGCTAGTTTAACGTTAGCTCGCTGGCTAGTTTAACGTTAGCTCGCTGCTAGCCCCTTTCGTGACTGTGATGCACGGAGTGAATCCACAGTCACTTGCTCCTCAATAGGAAACCAACGTATGTTGACCATGAAGGACTGGTTCTGGCCGATCCGCTCGTTGTACAACTATCACAGAGACATGTCAAGGGTACTCACAGTTGCACGAGGGTTTCGGACAGAGATACGGGATGGTTTGAAAGCTCGGCGTTGCTAATAAACAGTTTAAATATATTTTATAAACTGCTCAACACTGCATTATTTCCGGCGTTGGCTGCCTGGTGTGATCACAGCGCATGCGCAGCATGCACCCAACGCCGGAAATAATGCAGCGTTGACCAGTTTATAAAAGATATTTAAAATGTTTATTAGCAACGCCGAGCTTTCAAACCATCCCGTGTCTCTGTCCGAAACCGTCGTGCAACTGTGAGCACCTTTGACATGTCTCTGTGATAGTTGTACAACGAGCGGTTCGGTCAGAACCAGTCCTTCATGGTCAACATAGGTTGGTTTCCTATTGAGGAGCAAGTGACTGTGGATTCACTCCGTGCATCACAGTCACGAAAGGGGCTAGCAGGTAACGTTACACAGAAAGCGAAAGAGAAACATGATAAGACTGTCTGACGTTTTCTCTGTGATGTACAAAATAAGAAGCATGCAAAGTGTGTCGTTTCTCAGGTCCATGATGAGTCTTTGCTTATTGCAAGAAGGCTGCGAGATCGATCGGCCGGCCAATGAAATGAACCTTCGTGTTGGTTATTATTACGATATGATAAAACACACACACACAAACCGACATACCAACAACATCGGTTTCGTTATGATCACTGGTTCATAACGTTATTATTACCGTCACCGCGAAACCAAACTCAACGGGACGGAGAGATCAGTGATGAAGTGAAGGGTCTGCAGGAATGTTGTGGTCTGCCGTGCAGTGATGATGGTTTACCTGATGCACTGATGTTGGTGACAACATTATCATCTACATCTAATATTACAGTAATTGTGGGTTCGAGATGATGCATAATAATAATAATAGGCGAGGTGATGGTACTTCTCAAGCCTGGGTTGGCTTTTTATCTCAGGGATTTCATAAAGCCTCTACTTATTGCACAACGAACTCCGGCCATAGCCTTTACATAGGAGGAAGAAGTGGTCTATTATTTAGGAAAGCTGCATTCATTATACATGTCTTTTTAGATTCCTCATTTATGGATTTTAGGTCACCAGTCCCATATTTATTTTTGAAATTAATTGCTTTTTTTTGTGTTCCTGTCATTTGCATTGATGTTATAACCACATGCCACACACATGAGGTTATAATGACAGAAACCATATCAAGGTCTGTTTTAAAAAAACGTCACTGTGGCTCAATAAGTTGGCATGTAACCGTATTTATAACTTTGTTATTGTGTATATAATCAAACAACATAGATATAAGCAAGACTAGAGGAAAAGGTTCCATTCAGCCAAATTCTTGTTGTTGTTGTGTGCCGTCTACATTGTAGACTGGAGAGCAGAGGAGAGAGGTTGGGCTGGTCTTTTAAAACTATTTAAATTGGGACCCAAATCTGAGCCGTTTAGTTTTGCAGGGCCGGGAGGGACCCAGTGTGTGATTAAAACAAACATTCTGCCAGTCTGGACTACACATGGTGCAGAATCTGCGGGTCCACCAAATAGTCTACTACCTGCAGCCTACATCAAATGGGGGTTTGTTGAAGTTGACCACTTGCTGGACGACGTGGTACATTTCCTCCTTGGATTAGCATCGTTTGTAGCCTTCAAACCATTTTCAAAACCACCAATCATTGCGTGCTTAGCACTGAAAAAGTAATCCATGCTTTAATTCCATCTCGGCTTGGCTACTGTAATCCCCTACTGTACACTGGGCTCCATGTCCCCACCGGCTGCGGCTGGGCCAAGACAGTCAGCGGGGCCATACTTCTGACTGGTTCCAGAAAGAATAGAATAGAAATACTTTATTTATCCCTAGGGAAATTCGGAAAAACAGGGACCATTATTATCTCCCTTGTGTTTTGCCCTCTCTTCAATTGATTTCAAGGTCCTGCTTGTTGGCTTTCAAAGCCCTGAACCAACTGGCGAGTCGCTCCTATATCACAGATCTCTTTTAAGCCCGCACACTACCTACATGTCTCTCGGGTCGCCTGACCCCCCGGGCCTCCTGGGCATCCCCACGCTCGAGACTCAAACTCGGAGGTGACCGACCGTGTTTTCGCAGTTCCAGCCCCCCGGCCAAGACTATGGCATAGCCTTCCCTCTTCCATCGGACTCGCCCCATCCGTCGATTCTTTCAAGTCTCGGGGGTTAAAACATACTTCTTCTATTCACTAGCGTTTGAATCTTCTTAATGGGTTTTGTGTGCTGCTTGCTTGTATATAGTGTACATGTCTCTCTTCTAATGTACTGATCTTTGTATGCCTGCTTTACCGTATTTTAATGTGTTTATTATTATTTATAAGGCCTTGTTGTAGTACAGCACTTTGGTCAACTCTGTTGTTTTTAAACATGCTTTATAAATAAAGTTGACGCGATAACGAGGCTGTGATTATAGCCCAGTGAATGTAGGGCAGCATACGTTATCCCAGGGCAGTGCTGGGTTGTGGGTGCAGTAGAGTGAGGCAGATCTGGGACACACCAGGGTCTATTGTCGAGCCCTCTGCAGGTGCGGTGAGCCAACACGGTCTTATCAGAAAACGTAAATAAAGTACTAATCTTGACCACAGGGAAAAAGGAACATAATGTACGTTGTGTTATCGCCATACGTAATATCTTTACGTTTCATATCCGTGAAAGTCAACAAAAAAAACCAGCATATATATTACTGTTCATTGTATCGTATTGTGATATTGTCGCATGATACAATTCTATCATGTTGTTGACGAATGATAACAATCACATATTAACTCAAACCTCACATTTTGATCTTTAGTATTTGAGGGGATGCTATTTGAAACATCACACATTAGGCTACAGTATATGGTTGGAAATCACACTTTAAATGATCACACCAACCAACTGGATTATTGATCTTATGATTTTGCATAGGTCAACAGATACAGTACATCGATGTTGGGGGGGCGGGGGTGCTAAAGTTCGGGCTACTTAGCTGTAGCAGTAGACAGGGTTCGCACAAGGTCTGGAATTCCTTGAAAACAGCCCATTTTTTAACAAGGTGCTTAAAAAGTCCTTGAAATTCAAATCAACCATTTGCGTTGAAAGTTTTGTTCATCCATGATACCATTTATTTTTTATTTAAAGTGTAACTAATTGTCGGAAATTGGTTTTTAAGCTGTACATATTGGATCAGATTTTTTTTTTTATAAAAACATCATTTTAAAGTGAATTGTATCCTTTTAAATGCCCCTTTTAAAATGAAAAATAGTGCTTGGAAAATACTTGAAAGTAATTTTTTTTTGCAATGTCTGTGGGAACCCTGAGTAGATGACGGTAGAGGGATGGAAGGAATGTCAGTCAGAAACCAGAGGCGTTGACATGAACGAACACACACACACTGACAACAGTGTCATGGCGATCCAACCTCCTGTAGTGTGGGATAGTTGTTTCTACACCAGTGTGTGTGTGTGTGTGGTTGTTTTAGACCCTGTGGATGAGGGCCAAGGTAAACCAAATATTGTCCAAATCGCAACGGTGGACAGACAAGCCTAGCCCTGGTCAGCCAGTACCCTACCCACGGAAATGTAGAAGATAACGGAAGGAAATAATTGTGAAATTCGAGGATGTTAGATGTGCCTTTTTTGATTGAGTCAGATAAGTCTCACTCAATGCTCTCTTACTCCCTGCAACTACTGCATATAAAAAAAAAACTGTGTCTTAATTAATTCCCTTTGGTGCTGCTCTGTGTCTTCTTTACCATCTATCCCCCCATTCATTATCTATGGAGAAGCTTCATTTAAATATATTCACAAGACGATTACATTTGAATCCTCGATCCACGTCTAAAGGGTCATTTTCATACCCCTCCGCTTTCAGTGCGGATTCTCCCCAATTGTTTTAGTTCACAAAGTCTCTCTGAGGCCGGCTGAAACGGGCCGGAGGCAGAACCGCGTGTCTCCCTGGGGGCAGAGAAACCGCTGGAAGCCGCCGAGTTTCACAGCAGCGTGGCGCCGACCCGGCCCGAAGGTTCTGTAAACGGAGATAGGCCGCCTGCAGGGCGGCCGTCATAACCCAGGATATTCCGGGGGGAAAAGTCTGTTGTGTGAGCGTCCGTCCATGTTCCCCTCTCACAAGAAATGGCTATAGAAGTCGCCTGGCCTGCAGAAGCTAACCGCAGTAACTACAATCTGTTTTCAAAATCTAGTTATAAGTGAAATTTTACTTGTGTAAAATCTGTTTTATCCGGCCGTGACAAAGTTTCAATCTTGCTCTGTTTTTAGAGAAAAATGGTATAAAGAATTGCAGTAACTAACTAACCGTACTTTTCGCACTATAAGCCGCACCTGACTATAAGCCGCAGCAGCTAAATTGAATGATGTGTACATATATAAGCCGCACTGGACTATAAGCCGCATGTGTTTTAATGTTTAATTACCATATGTAAGGAGTGGAGCCTGCGGCTTAATTTGACTCAACACAGGAAACCTCACCCGGCCCGGACACGGAAAGGATTGACAGATTGATGGCTCTTTCTCGATTCTGTGAGTGGTGGTGCATGGCCGTTCTTATATTGAGCTTTAAGTTCCCACCTCTACAGAGAATGACTCCCACCTCTACAGAGAATGACTCCCACCTCTACAGAGAATGACTCCCATTGGGACACAATACTGTCGGACAAATAACAAGAATTAACTCATTTACAAGTTGTATTAAGTAAATAAAGGAACAGATAAATAACATTTCAATGCAGTAAAAAAAGCAATATTTAGATTTTCGGGTTTTGTCCACATATAAGCCGCACCGTTATATAAGCCGCAGGGTCGTAAAATGGGGGGAAAAGCCGCGGCTTATAGTCCGAAAAGTATGGTATTCACTTTTTGTATAGCTACCGCGGTTAGTTTCTGCAGGGCACGTGAACGTGGGGTCCTTGAGGAGTTTCAAGGAGGTCCCCCCCAGAGTTTTGTCACCTGGGATTGCGTGCCGGTCGTAAGCGACTTTGTGGATCAACAACGTTTAGAGCTACAGCCAATTGCACAACGTCAAGGCGATTTTTGGGCGAAGTTTGAGCCCAACCCGACTGACTGGCATTTAAGCACCAAGCCGTGTCATCGCATGGCCTTTGTGTTAAATGTCATCGGGAAGATATACAGGCCCTGATGCAACTGGGAGGAAAACTATTGTTTCTGTTCCAGTCTGCGCTTTCTGCTCATGCACGACGCGGACGACTGTACTGTCTTGACTTATTTGCCTCCCTTAAGGTCGTCTAGGCACTAGGAGTAAATGTTTACTGCAAATTAAACACTTAATATGTCTACTTCTGACAAACCGGTAGGTGTTTGAAAGGGAGACGCGCCAGCTTTCACCCTTCCCAAATATATAATTGGCATAAATGCGTGTTTGTGCCACAGTGAAAATGCCACCTTGCAACGTTGCATTCATATTTACGATAGTTTACATTTTATTATATGTCAACATAAAATAACCTAATATATTGAGTCGTAATTTTCAATACGATAAAACACGAGCGTTTATAAATGTCATAGCCGCATATAGACCTAGTCTGTTTTGATTAGGTTTGGTGGTTTTGGAATCAACAGCCCCAACAATCGTTCCACCAGTCGCTCTAATGTCGTAGTGGATGTCTCTCAACCACTCTCTCTCTCCCTCACCTCCTCCAGCTCTAATGTCGTAGTGGATGTCTCTCAACCACTCTCTCTCCCTCACCTCCTCCAGCCCAAGTCTCTCTTGCGGTTGGAAGGTTTCGACAATCCAGCCAAACAAGTATTTGCTGAGCAGCTACAATTAACAATGCAACGATCTTACGAATGGATGCGATAGTTGAGCCAATCCACATGAGAAATCACATCAGTTGCTGCTTTAGCCATATATATCTGCCTACATGATACAATAATACAATAACATAAAACAATAAGACTGTATTAATAAACAGTAGTGGCCGTGTTTGTTTGCTCTGAGAGACAGCGGTCAAGATTCAAGAGTTTATTCATCACATACATACCAGGGCATACAGTGGGCCATGCCCGCTACGATTGTGCAATAAAACAATAGTAATAGTAGTAATAATAATAAGATAACTAGAATAGACATGATAAATAGACATGTTCTCACTCTGCGGCGCTGAGAAAGGGAGACGGAGATAGGGGAAAACAAGATAATCGAGATAATGCTCTAATGTTGTCTTGTGTTGAAAATGCAGCGCACCCTCCCTTCACAGCGGTGCACTACACCCCCCCCCCCCCCCCTCCAAGCCCAAACGGTAGTTTCAGCTCGTGTTGAGAGGGAGCCATGGAGACGGTAATTGTGTTCAATAATCGTGATTTCAATATCAATCGAAATAATTGTGAATTATTTTCCATAATCATGCAGCCCTAGCTTATAGGCCGTCATCAAGTATGGGAGAATACTAGGGCTGTCCCCGACTAAGGATTTGGATGGTCGACTAGGATTGGCCAAAATTTGATTTGATTCGATTTAATTTTTTTTTTATCATTCCATTTGGGCTGTGGGGGGTGCTTAATGTCTGAAGGAGTCAAGTCAAGTCAGTTTTATTTGTATAGCACATTTCCAGGCAGCGGCAGCTGACACCAAAGTGCTTCACAAGCAAGTTGATAAAAACAAAATAGTGTGAGTCGACTGAAGGCTTTTTGTCCTCTCCAAAAGCATGCCACTGATCCACTGATGGATACATCTTGATATTTGTCTAGTCTAGTGTGTTCATTACATGGGTGAAATCCTCTTTCAGTGCCTCTGTGCCTGTTTTCGTAGGCAGTTAGCCTCTGGTATGCGTGCCATTAGCGTTAGCCACGCTTCTAGGCCTCTTCTTTTGGAAAGAATGATAAAAAAAATAAATAATTTTTTAATTTTTTTTTCTCTCGACTAAGAGGTTGGCCAGTCGACTACGGCTCCTTTCGACCGATTAGTAGACATAGCTAATGGAGCAAAGGCATAACACACACACACACATGTCACGAAGAGCGCTATATAAATCCAATCTATTATTATTATTATTATTATTACTAATCTATTAATAGGGGTCAGCCCTAGAGAATACTAAAGAGGCGTCTCTATTTGTCCTATAAAAAGTGATATTATCAGAGACCAACATCGCAGAGACTAAAAGAGAAGCAGAACACAGATGATCCTGTTTTTGAGGGGGTCTAGAAGTCTTTCCTAGTCCTCGGGGGCGTGTTGAGCGTACTATATCACATTGTTGGTTTTACACCAGATGATGCCTTTACGAGATAAATGCTTTGACCGTGTGTGTGGGTGATAGGGTCGCCGCGGTGATGTGAAATTTCCCATGACTAATAATCTCATGACGACACCGGTATTAATGGGCGACACCGGACATTTTACAAAATGATGCTCAATATCTGTAGAGCGCTCACTTTGATCTTTAACATGCGGCTACGTTGATCCGCTGTGTCTGTCCGTCTACGTTTTAAATACATTTTCAATGATTAATATCCATTTGTTGGACAGACAGAGTTAAAGTTGGTTTCTAATTTAAAAAATAAACCAACGGACAGTAATGCCTTCCGTCGCTTTTCTATCTGTTCATTGACGGACGAATCAATGTAGCACATTGATCACATACTGCGTAAGCAATAGCATACTGTTGCTGGTCTGGGCTGGTCCTCCGAGCTCCTCTCCAGTCCAGCTTTCACTACTGCAGGGTTTAAAAAATAAATAAATAAAATACAAAATAATATTCTCCTCAGCCATCGTTGTGTAGCATGTCGGGTCTCTTTGTCTCCTTCATGTGAAGTCAAAAAACTAAGTGAAAGTGAAACCTAAAAATAGCCGCTGTCTGCGCGGACACATTCAGTTTATAATGTTGTCTGACTTACACGCTTGATAACACGGTTTAGTTTCGCCTTTTATTTGAATGTGGGCACCGATATGCGAAAATGAACTCAATGGGTTTTATTTATTTATATATATATATAAAAACATACACCGGTATCACAGACTACCACAGCCTGCAATATACCAGTGTTTTGTGATGACGGTCGACGTCTCTTCAGCCAGAGGTGAACACTGAACAGCACAGAGGTGACCCTGTTGTCCAGGGTTTTGCCCCTGGTGGTGTTCAAGCACTCCGATTGTGTTAAGTTGGAACAAGCGCAAATTAGCATGAACAGTTTTGAACACACACACACACGTCTTCACATACACACACACACACATCTATAGAGCTGCTGGTTGCAGCAACAGTTGGAGGCTTGTGTCAGCCGTGGTCAACATTCAAATAGACTTCCGACTGGACCAACACACACACACACACACACACACACAGGGCAGCTGGAGAAATACCCCGGTGAGCAGCTGGTTGGTTAGAGGTAATCTGACCAGAACACATCAGCGTCACCTTACAGCATCTGCTGCAACACATGAGAGATGGACAGACAGACGGAGAGAGAGAGATAGATGGGTATATAGATAGGCTACATGCAGGTAGACAGAGATCTAGATGGAGAGATAGATGGGTATATAGATAGGCTACATGCAGGTAGACAGAGATCTAGATAGAGAGATAGGATTATGGTAGACGGGTACAGGCAGACAGACATGCAAACAGGTAGCTAGGGGTCAGAAACTACATTATATAACCAGGCTTTGTTGTTTTACACAGCCAAAGAAATCTTAACCCTTTCACTGCCACACTACAGAAGGTTAAC
This sequence comes from Notolepis coatsorum, assembly GCF_963971535.1. Classification (NCBI taxonomy): domain Eukaryota; kingdom Metazoa; phylum Chordata; class Actinopteri; order Aulopiformes; family Paralepididae; genus Notolepis; species Notolepis coatsorum. The sequence continues at coordinate 11,942,850 of NC_140180.1, read as the reverse complement.
CCTTTACTATCACACTACCGACCGACGGTTACCCAGTTAACCTTCTGTAGTGTGGCAGTGAAAGGTTTAACCTTCTGTGTATTGTCGCAGTGAAAGGGTTAACCGTTTGGTAGTGCGGCAGTGAAATGGTTAAAGAAAATTGTTTTAGGCTAGAGCTCCTTTTGAAGCCAGATTTGAAAAGTCACTTTGCTTATATTTGATGTAATTAATTTATCTTTCTAGTGTAAAAGACCTCTGCCCCCCCCCTCCCCTGTTCTCAGCAGGGGGTCCTCTGCCTGTGAGAACTCACACCTCCTAAACCATTTTCCAGTCTCTCACAGAGAAATGTGTGAACATCTAATAATAACATTTTAGTTTCATAGAAAAGATTAGTGCATATTTATTTTCAAATACACTGCAGAGAGTTGTGGGACAAAATTTGTCATATTTTTAATAGGGATGCTCGATATTGGCTTTTTTACCTATACCGATATTGTCCAACTCGTAATTTCCGATACAGATATCAACCGATACCGATATATGCAGGGTTCCCCCCCCCCCCCCCCCCCCCCAAAAACGGAATAATTTCAGGTAATTAACATTACCTATTTCTTGTCGTGTAATTAACACAACATTATGCATACTTTGACAATAAATAAAATAATAATTTCTTCTTACTTGCTTGCCTGGGTAAATAAAGGTTAAATAAATGTAATATGTAAGGGATAATGTATAGCTACAAGGTCATTGTCGCAAAATAATTGACCGACACGGAGTTTAGAATACCGAGGCGCCTCGCCGAGGTGTTCTAAACGTAGATGGTGCTAACTAACTAGCTACCGTACCGGGAGCTCACGTTGATACCTGGATGGTGCTAACTAACTAGCTACCGTCCCGGGAGCTCACGTTGATACCTGGATGGTGCTAACTAACTAGCTACCGTACCGGGAGCTCACGTTGATACCTGGATGGTGCTAACTAACTAGCTACCGTCCCGGGAGCTCACGTTGATACCTGGATGGTGCAAACTAACTAGCTACCGTCCCGGGAGCTCACGTTGATACCTGGATGGTGCTAACTAACTAGCTACCGTCCCGGGAGCTCACGTTGATACCTGGATGGTGCTAACTAACTAGCTACCGTCCCGGGAGCTCACGTTGATACCTGGATGGTGCAAACTAACTAGCTACCGTCCCGGGAGCTCACGTTGATACCTGGATGGTGCAAACTAACTAGCTACCGTCCCGGGAGCTCACGTTGATACCTGGATGGTGCTAACCGAGTATAGGCCAATATCGAGCATCCCTATTAAAAATATGACAAATTTTGTCCCAAATGATCCCGCTAAAAAAGAACTGAAAACCGATACCGATATTTTACGATATCACATTTTTATGCCAATATCGGTAGGCCGATAATATCAGACATCCCTAATTTTTAACATTTAAATATTTCCCTTCTCGACACTACTGCAAAATAAAATATACAGTTTAATCATTTCCAATGACAAGGGAGCATTGTTGTAGGTTGCTCACCATAGGAATTTGTAGCTGGCAAACATACTATATAATATAAATGAGCATTTAGTATTTTTTTTTTTTTGCATTTTGTACATTTCGTTTTGTATAGTGTTGTTCTTTACTCTTGTACTTTTTTACTTTTTAATTGTATGAAGCAAAATCCCAGGAGGCTCATACAGAACCAAGCATGTCACTATACTGTACATGTATGTGACAAATAAAACAACTTGAACTTAAATGGCCATCACTTTGTAAATGGCACAGAAAAGTAATGTTGTTGACTGAACAAGGAGGATTGATTTACTTGGTTTCATTTGTTTTAATAATTTTCTTTTTATACTTGTCTTTTTACATTAACACTTTGAGTGCCAGCCACGAGAAATCTTGTTATTTCATGCCATGCGTTGAGTGCTAATGACGAGAAGTCTTGTTTTTGAATTGTTATTGCTTTTATTAGCGATATCATTCATCAATCTAGCCTCAGGTTACCATTGGGACTGTCTATGAGCTCGAACAGGGAAAATACCGCCCCCTATCGTCTCCCGGATGGTAATGCATCCATTGGATTGGACTCAATGGAAATGGATGAGAAAAGAAAACTCCGGAATCCACATTTTACTTCTCAGGCATGTAACCCGAGCCGATCCCACTTCATTGTAGACACTCAGAACAGCGTGGAATATGTGTTTCGAGTACCCAGCGTTGGATCAATAAACGTTTCTCTAGCGTGCATAAGTACACATATACTATCGATAATCTAGCGTTTATTTGAAAACGATTCATAAATAGGCCGAAAAATGACAACGTGTTTTGTGTATTCCACTAAAGGGCGAAAAAAATATTTAGGCCCATTATTTAAAATTTGTTTAGTTTCACCCCTTTTGAAAACCTTATTTGCCTATAATATATTTGAACTAGGGCTGTCAAAGTTAATGCTTTAACTTTGGAGATTAATTTAAATGATTTGAAGCGTTAAAAAAATGAATCTAGATTAATCTATAGTGTGAAAAATGTTCAATGTTCTGAACTTTCAGCAGTATCTTTGCTTGTTCTTTTTTTGCATTGACTCATGCACCTTTTTGAAAATCATCTGACATGAAGATGGAACAAATTTTTTGTTGTTAATATGATTTCTATTACTGGTAGTTCATACAAGTGAATCTAAATATACTTTATTTGTGTTGATTCTACATTAATTCCATGATTTTACTCAAGTAAATATCTGTTACAAGCTTCGGTCTTAACACTTTCAGAGCCCTTGCTTAACCTTGATTTACCCGTTGAATGCCACCATTAGGCTTGGGCGGTATGACGGTATTACGGTATACCAGGGTATTTCGAGATCCCGCCGGTATGATTCTCAATACCGTGACCGTGACGTCACAGACTGCTATTACACTGACACAGAGTTGATTGTAGTGCACAGCACGCGCCAGCAGAGGGTTACGTGGATATCGTTCTGGGACTGGGAGCTAACGTTATAGTAGTACCTGGATGGTGCGGGGTAACTGGCTACCGTCCCGGGAGCTCACGTTGATACCTGGATGGTGCTAACTAACTAGCTACCGTCCCGGGAGCTCACGTTGATACCTGGATGGTGCTAACTAACTAGCTACCGTCCCGGGAGCTCACGTTGATACCTGGATGGTGCTAACTAACTAGCTACCGTCCCGGAAGCTCACGTTGATACCTGGATGGTGCTAACTAACTAGCTACCGTCTCGGGAGCTCACGTTGATACCTGGATGGTGCTAACAAACTAGCTACCGTCCCGGGAGCTCACGTTGATACCTGGATGGTGCTAACTAACTAGCTACCGTCCCGGGAGCTCACGTTGATACCTGGATGGTGCTAACTAACTAGCTACCGTCCCGGGAGCTCACGTTGTTACCTGGATGGTGCTAACTAACTAGCTACCGTCCCGGGAGCTCACGTTGATACCTGGATGGTGCTAACTAACTAGCTACCGTCCCGGGAGCTCACGTTGATACCTACTAACTGGCTACCGTTCTGTGATTTGTTTACTTCGAGGTTGAAGAAAGTGCACTTTTAGGTTGAAAGAACGGCCCTAATCTCAACGTGTTTCAATATAAGCGTTATGTATGGTGATAACGAGTATATTGTTAGCTCCGCCCCCCCGCTGATGAAAATGAAAGTCATACCGTCATATACCGTATACCGGGGTATTATGTCAGCAAGGTATGACGGTATGAAAAAAATGATACCGCCCAAGCCTAGCCACCATCCACTTTAATGTTAGCGTTAAAAACGCCTAATCTATGTTTTTAATTATGGCTATGTGTCTAATCTGCCCGTCGCTTTATCAATGACTCGTTTGCAGTCAACATTGTCGAAGCGGATTGTTTTTTTATCGGTTCATTTTCATTTTATAGCATTTTGAAAAGCCCTCGTTTTCAAGGAAAATATAAAGATTCCATGATAAAAGACATTTACTGGAATATTCTAGAATACACAAAAACGTTGTCATTTTTCGGCCTATTTATGAATAGTTTTCAAATAAACGCTAGATTATCGATAGTATATGTGTACGTATGCACGCTATAGAGGCGATCTGAAAAATCGATTATCTTATTTCCTCATCAGCGATCGCGCACACAGAGACACATCACACAGGGCAAACGCTGAGATCTCAGCGAATACAACTCTGATTATCCCAAGACTGGTAAAATAGATTCCTTACCTCAGATCAGATGTTCTCCAAAAAGATCATTCCAATTCCTGATCGCCATTCCAAATATCGATCACGCTTATTGATTGAGTATTGGCTGCTGTAAATATATATTCCAGGCTGATTCCCATCCCGCGATGACTTCCATGTTGATCAGACTTCTTGCCAGCACAAGAAACCAGCTGGCTCCGCCTCTACATAGCTACAGATCCCAGGTCAGTCTAAGCGACTGACCTGCAGTTATACAGTGATAGACGATAGGGGCCGCTTTTTCCCATTCTGAGCTCCTTTAGGGGCTGGTGTACCAACGGGAGACTCGGTTGATGAAATATGAAATCGGATCGCTAATAAAAACAATAAAACGATATTTGTCGTTGTGGGCACTCAACGGGGGGGCAGGCTGATAAAACGAGATATGTCGTCCGTGGCACTGAAAGGGTTAAGTAGAAAAATGCGATTTCTTTAAAAAAAATCTAGATAAATCTAGGTTAATTACAGAAAATTGTGAGATTAATTAGTTACTTTTTTTTAATCTATTGACGGCACTAATTTGAACCAATTAGTTTTGCACGTCGTAGGGTGTCCTACAACAGAAATGAGAATTCTGTTTACCCCTTTACCCCCCACCCCCCCGACACGCAATGTGAAGAATGCGACTGACGAACCATCCCGCCATTGTGTGCCTTCAGCAGAGGCCAGGGGTGTGACTGACCTCGTCTCTCCAGCTGGGGTCAGAATCTCAACATATTTTGGCCCTTTGGCAACAATGGATGTTTGTACTGCGAGTGTCGGTTGACCTCGTCCACCATCGTGTGCCAGGGCTTCCCACCGGCCTTCCAGAGGTCAGAGGTCGGGCCCACCGGCTCTGGGTGGTGACGACGACGCGGCCGGAGAGGCAGGCCTAGCGGGTTCTGGCCGAGTCCCGTCGGGCGCTTAGCGGGCGATGGGCATCGACTTTCCAACATTCTAATAGTCGTTAACCCTTTCACTACCACACTACAGAAGGTTAACCCTTTCACTACCACACTACAGACTAGTGTGGTAGTGAAAGGGTTAACCTGTAGTGTGGTTGTGAAAGGGTTAACCTTCTGTAGTGTGGTAGTGAAAGGGTTAACCTTCTGTAGTGTGGTAGTGAAAGGGTTAACCTTCTGTAGTGTGGTAGTAAAGGGGTTAACCGTCTTGTGTGGTAGTGAAAGGGTTAACCCTTTGCCGTGTGGCAGTGAAAGGGTTAACCTGTAGTGAAAGGGTTAACCTTCTGTAGTGTGGTTGTGAAAGGGTTAACCGTCTGTAGTGTGGTAGTGAAAGGGTTAACCTTCTGTAGTGTGGTAGTGAAGGGGTTAACCGTCTTGTGTGGTAATGGTAAATGGCTGCTTTTTTATATAGCGCTTTTATCCAAAGCGCTTTACAATTTGTTACTCACATTTTTACCCATTCACTCACACATTCACTCACACATTCGCACACCGACGGCGGAGGCGACCATGCAAGGTGCCAACCTGCTCATCGGGAGCAATTAGGGGTTAAGTGTCTTGCTCAAGGACACATCGACACGCTGCCCGGGAGGAGCGGGAATCGAACCGGGAACCTCCGGATTGCCAGACGACTGCTCTACCTCCCGAGCCACTGTCGGTTAACCCTTTGCCGTGTGGCAGTGAAAGGGTTAACCTGTAGTGTGGTTGTGAAAGGGTTAACCTTCTGTAGTGTGGCAGTGAAAGGGTTAACCTTCTGTGGTGTGGTTGTGAAAGGGTTAAATTATCCATATCCAATTACTCCATTCATTATTATTATTATTATTATTATTATTATTATTATTATTATTATTATTATTATTATTATTATGGGGGCTGTAGTTTGGTTTGAAAGTAGTTCCTACGTGAAGCGGCTCACAACAAGGTCTGTGGTTTGGTTTATCTTATATCTCTTATCACGTTGACCAAGCGGGCGAGGCGACATTGCTCGGCAAACGAAAGTCGGATACGCCCCCCTTTTCACAGCGGCCATTTTGTAGGTGTAATTAGTAACATTAATGACGGCGCTGTTCCATTCAGGTGCGTCACGGCACAATCCGGTGTGGCGGCATTGCAGAACGCCAGGCAGGCAGGCAGGCAGGCACACCTAAATGGTAATGGAACCACATTATTAACCCTTTCACTGCCACACGACAGAAGGTTAGCCCTTTACTATCACACAACCGACGGCGATGCTCCATCATTAGCTCCGCAAATGCGGTGACTGGTCAAAAATGGCTGCCGTGAGACGGGCCTGTGGTTCTGGACGGTGGTGAACGCGGGGGAAGACTTGTCCCCGTGTGACGCTCCGACGGCGACCTTTGAGAACAAACACGAGGCACGTTTGCGGTCAATTCAGAAGCTCGACTTGCGTAACAAAAAAAAAATTTAAAAACACAAGTGGAACTTTGGAAGTTGTACATAAGTGCGGCAGTGGCTCGGGAGGTAGAGCGGTCGTCTGGTAATCAGGAGGTTCCCGGTTCGATTCCAGCTCCTCCCGGGCGGCGTGTCGAAGTGTCCTTGAGCAAGACCACTTAACCCCTAACTGCACAGGTCGGCACCTTGCACGGTCAATCCGCCGTTGGTGTGTGAATGGGTAAAATGTGAGGAGCACATTGTAAAGCGCTTTGGATAAAGGTGTTATATAAATGCACCATTTACCATTTATAATATACCAAATTTGACATGATGTATTTGGATGTTTCACTTTTTTCTTGTGGCTCTGGGGAGATGAAAATGCGTTTGCAATGCGTAGGCTGCATGAGAGTTGAATATTGGAGGGGGGCGGGGAACCTTCTCTCTGTCTAACCGGGTCACGGTTTACCTCGGAAGGAAGATGAATACCGCTCGAGCCTTTTCTGTCGTGTTTCTGGCGAGAGACGTGCCGTCCATGTGCCCTGCCTCGTCTGCACGCCGCCGAGGTCAAGTAGCCGACGGAGACACATAAATATAGGACAAAATGAGTCACAGAATCTCAGGGCTGATGAAGGAGGGTCATAAGAGCAGACACCGGTTCTGATTTGCCCGGAATAAACGGGATTCTTCTTAGCAACGAGCCTGACTCAGGGCTCCAGACTAACTTTTTACATTGGTTACACATACACGCAGTCCTCATATCCCTCCTAGTTACACATACACACATTCCTCATATCCCTCCTAGTTACACATACACACAGTCCTCATATCCCTCCTAGTTATTATACACACAGTCCTCATATCCCTCCTAGTTATTATACACACAGTCCTCATATCCCCCCTAGTTACACATACACACAGTCCTCATATCCCTCCTAGTTATTATACACGCAGTCCTCATATCCCTCCTAGTTACACATACACAGTCCTCATATCCCTCCTAGTTATACGCAGTCCTCATATCCCTCCTAGTTATTATACACACAGTCCTCATATCCCTCCTAGTTATTATACACACAGTCCTCATATCCCTCCTAGTACACACAGTCCCCCACAGCATTTCATCAGAGAGGTCAGAGTGCAGGGTCGCCCGCAGTGCAGTGCTCCCTGGAGCAGTTTTTGGAGTTCAGTGCCTTGCTCAAGGGCACTTAGGCAGAGATGGTGGAGCACCCTAGATGTAACACCATGGCATTCACCCTTCGGTCACCAGCTCACAGCTGGGACACACCCGCCTTGTCGGAGGCAGGGATCCTGCGCACCGCGGGGAATAATAACAATGTTGGAACAGTTCTGGGGTGATATTTAAAAAGAGGCTGAATTAATTTACAACTAAATCTTTTTTTGGCATTTGAGACTTTTCCCCTTCAGCGAGGGATGAACAAAACTGTAGTTCGGGACAGTTGCATGTCGGTTGTGTGACATTTATTTTCATAAGCCCTGCCTTTAGCATTGCACGTTCTTGAATATGAGCTAGGATGGATAGCAAATGTGAGGCTGGACTCCGGCGTTGCTCTATTTGTTTTTGTATTTGCATACAATTTGCCTTCTGTGGGTCAAGGGTCATGTGGAAGATTTCATCATACTTAAGCTCCATATTTGCCATCTCGGAAAGAAATCCAATACAGGGGAACGTGAAACGCAGCTTGTCGGATCGAGACATGTTTTCCGTACAGCTATGTTATTGTAGCTACTAATATCCCTAATCAAAACCAATATCAAGTTATTGAATTTACTGTGATTTGTAGGTTTGTTGTGTTCAAGATGACTAAAGATCTGGGGGTGACAGTGGCTCGGGAGGTAGAACAGTCATCCGGTAATCCGGAGGTTCCTGGGTTTGATTCCCGCTCCTCCCAGGCAGCGTGTCAAATTGTCCTTGAGCAAGACACTTAACCCCCAATTGCTCTCGAAAAACGATTTGAGGCTAAACGGGGTTAGAATCCTGTAGTGTCCTCCCACCCTCAGCAGAGCGTGCCTGGCTCGGAGGGCCCCTGGCCCGTCTGAGACAATGACATTCAGCTTTATTGATTTAACATTGACTTTATCACCTCTCTCTCTCTCTCTCTCTCTCTCTCTCTCTCTCCTCGTCTGGCACGGATGGAAATTTCCACGCTGCCGCCGAGGCCGATCTGTGTCGCCTTTGTTGCGTTAAGAGACTCTCTCTCTCTCTGTCTCTCTCTCTCTCTCTATATATCTGATTCTCTGTCTCTCTCTATATCTCTCTATCTCTCTGTCTCTATATCTCTCTCTATATATATATAAACATAACAAAAAGTTTGGATGTGTGTTTGGTGGATTATTTCTCTGTTAACAATGTTTCTTGGCAATACATTTTACCGTTTGAAAGCCTGTTTATTTACCTTTTTTAAATGGTGCCCCATTTGTAAGGAACATGCATTTGTGGGATGAGCAGCACAGCGGAGTATGTGGGTTGCGCCCATGAAAAATGTGCCAAACCTTATTCAAACAGCTTATTCTGCAGTTGCTATTGACTCTTGTTTGGTGTTGTTTGGTGGATTGGATGATTGAAGTCTAATCTATCGGTAACGAGGAAGAAAGCTTCTATCCCCAGGCCATCAGGATGCTCAATGACTATCTAACACAACCCACCATCTACACTCATTGCACACACATCCACATGCACACACTCACTTTTAAACAAACACTCACCTTAACACTCACTTTAGACACTTTAACGCTACATTATATTGATCTATTATTAAAGAGATTTGCACTACGTTCATAGTTTGTATTTGCACCTTTCCTTAAAGTTCTGTACCTCATTTTCTGCATTGTACCTCACTGTTTACTCATTGTTACATTGTATTGTGTATATGTACATTCCTCTTTACTACTTTTTTTACGTACTTTTTTTTTACTGTATGAAGCACATTCAGGGGCTCATACAGAACCAAGCATTGCACCGTAAAGTACGTGTATTTTATTGTGATAATTAATAAACAAACTTGAACTTGAAACGAGACATATTGGCAATTTTACAATTGATTAATTTAACAAACAGTAGCGTGTGGAAGAACCATACACGGCCGCAACGAGTTACACGGTTTCTTTAGACGGATGATCGGTTTAATGCTTTCCCATCGTTTAAACGTTGTAAAACCACACACACATATGGAGGATGATCTACTGAGTTGATTTATAAAAAAAAAAAAAAAAAATGGAGTTACAAGGTTTTCTTCCGCCAGCGACGATATGGACCTCGAGCACCCTTGTTTTCTTGTTCACTGTATCCTCCCTCCCGCCTGTTCCATGAAGGGCAGCCGCGTCGCAGATAGGGTTGGGCATCGTTTGGATTTGAACGATTCCGGTTCCGATTCCGATTCTCCATATCGATTCCTGTTCTAAACGATTCTCGATTCCGCTTCTTTGAGGTGCAGGTCAAAACAGGTCACAGCTTATTTTGAAGGAGATTTTTTTTATTTCAAAAAGAAAATCATACTATTCACATTTTCAGTTGACTTGATACAGTTTAATTTGGTTGCTGTACTGTAACTAGGGTATTAATTAACAAAGTAAAAAAAAAAAAAAAATCGAAATTTAGAATCGGAAGTTAGGAACCGGTTCCTATTAGAACCGGTTTTCGGTGCCCAACCCTAGTCGCAGAGAGGCGATGGAAGCCGATCGATGCCGGTGATTAAAAAGTGAGCGATGATGTATAGGCCTGGACTTGGCCCCCGTCGCGCCCGTGCCGCCGCCGCCGGGCGCATTTCCTCCGTCGCAGTGCGCCGCGACCGGCTCCGGGCTCGGCTAGGAAGGTCTGGGGGCGAAGGTGGCACGTGGCTCCTGCCGCGTGCTGTACAGCGCCCCCTCTGGTGCACCAGATAACTGAACGCGCAGGTTTAGGGCAGAGGGGGGTGGACGGCTGCAGGGGACATGTCCCCCTCGATACTGAGGCCATGGTTACACTGGGTTAAAACAGCAACGTTCTATTTTCGAATGATTACGTTTGCATGTCCAAGTTAAAAATAAACGCAGTTTTGGCAGGAAAACGCGTCTTCCTAGTGGCAACGCTCAGAGGGTTTTTTCGTTTTGGAAACTCGCCGAAACTCGCCGACAATGGTGCCATGTAATTTGCGCGAGCCGGATACGGAGCCGTTCTGCCCAATGCCCATGCGCAGTAGAGATCTGCACGGTTATTTCCAGTGTTTACAGCAGAGCTGTCCCAAGTAGCTGCGGCTACCAACGTGTTGTCAAGTTATTGTTATAAGGAGCCCAGTCCAAAACTACAACAGTCTGCATACCCTTAACAATTGTGTGTATTGAGCCGTATTGTATTGTACCCATTCTGCAATCTGTTAAATAAAGTTTTCATCCATTTCTACTAGCGTTAACGTTACTACGTTAATAGCCTCGATGCTAACTATATACATGGAGAATGCCATTCACATTAGCATGTAGCTAACAACACCGGAGATCTTTTTGTGAGACTAAACTATCCGCTCTTGGTGGTAAATTGTGTTGATGTTGGTTTTGTTTCATCAACAAATGAGAGGCAGAACACAGTGAATGTATCCGTTGCACTTTTATCGCACTTTCTTTGCTGAAAAATAAATGCTATGTTGGCTAAATGGCTCACGTGAGGTATTTAAAGATGGTGTACTGTTGTTTTTTTTTAGCAGGAAGTGGAGTGACTCATTCAACCTTTCTGATTGGTTGAAAATGGCCTTCATGTTTGAACTACATCGCCACCTACTGCTTTGGCATTGTACTACATGTATATACATCACTCGGTGGTCAGGAGAGAAGCGGTGGCCTAATGGTTAGAGAAGCGGGTTTGTGACCGGAAGGTCGCCGGTTCGATCCCCGGGACCGGCAGAAAAAATCTGTCGCTGCAATGCCCTTGAGCAAGGCACTTAACCCCCAACTGCTCCAGTGGAGTTGCTCAGTGGCCAATGGTGTCAGACTGTGGTTGTACTGGGCGGCTCCCAGGTGTGAATGGAACTGTGTGAATGTGAAGCAGGGCGTAGCTGAAAAAGAGCATCTGTGCTCAGCGAACCTACCCTGGGTAAATAAAGGTTAAACAAACAAACAAAGGAGACAAAACGATGTCTAACTTGCCTGCCATTACGTAGCGTTCTGAAAAACGAAACTGAAAACGAAACTGGCCCTAGTGTAACCGCAGCCTGAGACGAGCTCACTGTGTCCCCCTCCAAAAATATAGCTAATATGAAAGACAACCCCCTCCCCATCAGAGGTGAAAAATAAGGGGGTCAAAACATTTATAGTATCCTTCTTACCTGTAGCTATATTTGAAAGCAATACAAAATGCCTGAGAGCCTCACTGCATTATATTGCATTGTATTCCTGTCGGCGGGTACCTGAAAGTTGTCTTTTCTTTACATAAATAAAGACATTTCGGGGGTGGTTCATCGTCTCATCGTCTCCTTCTGCTCGTGCGTCTGTGATGTAAACAAGAGATCAGAGCAGCACCTGCTGGGAGGCGCTGAGCCGACAGGGGAGGGGGGGCAGGAGGTGAGAGCAGTGAGGGAGGGAGGAGAGAGTGAGGGAGGAGAGGGAGAGAGGGAGGAGAGAGTGAGGGAGGAGAGAGTGAGGGAGGGAGGAGAGAGTGAGGGAGGGAGGAGAGAGGGAGGGAGGAGAGAGTGAGAGAGCAGAGAGTGAGGGAGGAGAGAGTGAGGGAGGAGAGAGTGAGGGAGGAGAGAGTGAGGGAGGAGAGAGTGAAGGAGGAGAGAGTGAGGGAGGAGAGAGTGAGGGAGCAGAGAGTGAGGGAGCAGAGAGTGAGGGAGGAGAGAGTGAGGGAGGAGAGAGCAGAGAGTGAGGGAGGAGAGAGTGAGGGAGGAGAGAGTGAGAGAGCAGAGAGTGAGGGAGCAGAGTGAGAGAGCAGAGAGTGAGGGAGGAGAGAGTGAGGGAGGAGAGAGCAGAGAGTGAGGGAGGAGAGAGTGAGGGAGGAGAGAGAGGGAGGAGAGAGAGAGTGAGAGCAGAGAGTGAGAGGAGAGAGTGAGGGAGGAGGAGAGAGTGAGGGAGCAGAGAGTGAGAGCAGAGAGTGAGGGGGGAGAGAGTGAGAGAGCAGAGAGTGAGAGAGCAGAGAGTGAGAGAGCAGAGAGTGAGAGCAGAGAGTGAGAGAGCAGAGAGTGAGGGAGGAGAGAGTGAGGGAGGAGACCGTGAGAGAGGAGAGAGTGAGAGAGCAGAGAGTGAGAGAGCAGAGAGTGAGGGAGGAGAGAGTGAGGGAGGAGAGAGTGAGGGAGGAGAGAGTGAGGGAGGAGAGAGTGAGAGAGGAGAGAGTGAGAGCAGAGAGTGAGGGAGGAGAGAGTGAGGGAGGAGAGGGTGGAGAGAGTGAGGGAGGAGAGAGTGAGAGAGAGAGAGTGAGAGAGCAGAGTGAGAGAGCAGAGAGTGAGAGAGCAGAGAGTGACGGTGCAGCTCTGAGGCAGGGAATGACGGAGCACAATGGGGAAGTACTGGCTTCCCTCTCAGCTGTCAGTCACCCACCAGGCCCAGTCAACATGTTTAGACAGCGAGGCGGGACACCACACCTTCAGCAGAGATGTCGGGGGTGGAGTGTGTGTGTCTGTGTGTGTGTGTGTGTCTGTGTGTCTGTGTGTGTGTGTGTGTGTGTCTGTGTGTGTGTGTGTCTGTGTGTGTGTGTGTGTGTGTGTGTCTGTGTGTGTGTCTGTGTGTGTGTGTGTGTGGTGACGAAGACCAGATCCAAATGCAACACAGCATGCTGATTTTCGAATTACTCTAGTGGTGCTCGAGTGATTGTTTAGGGAAATACATTTTTAGCATCAATAACCAGATATTGTACTGCGGAGTCGCCATTTGTAATAATAATTACATTACATCCACTCTGTCTGCACCGCAGCAGGACTCCGTATTGATAGTCTAGTACGATCGCTACGCAAAGTTGGCACGATTTGGAAATGCACGAACACAAACCTCTGTTTTTGCGGTTGCGTTTTCCACGCTCGTCATACACCCACGCTCCACGGCTGACCACCAGAGTTGTCTTCCTGCAACAACAACTCATCTCGCGGGATTTCAGAGCGAGATTTCTGTTTGCACCGGAGAGTTGTGTAAGCAGCAGCACACGCCCCTTTTGTGTTTCAATTTCAAATTGATTGGTCTACAGTACACACAGGATCTCCCTCCAAATCAAACAAGCGAACTGTCTTGTCAGTCAAAGGAGGGACACGGATGGGATATAAACATCGCCAGAGAACAGGAAACGGGGAAAGTTGACGTTTGCAAAGGTCATTAACCCTTTCACTACCACACTACAGACGGTTAACCTCGTGCAGCAGTGAAAGGGGTAACCCTCTGTATTGTCGCAGTGAAAGGGGTAACCCTTTGGTAGTGTGGCAGGGAAAGGGTTAAAGAGTATTCAGCTCGCAATACGGTCTACAGAAGACGCAAGAGAAGACGGGTGGAAATGGGAATATAATCAAAAAGGCCCCTTTTTAGGCCCTGGAAAAAGTACAGTGAAAAATATCACAATTACCGGGTGGGTTGTCTCTACTCTCTAGTGATATGATATTGTGGACTATCAACGATACATCACACACACCCCCGCTGTCCATTCAGTTGTGTGGAGGACGCTCGGTATATTCCGGAACTACGCTAATTCCTCGCCCTGATAACACATGTGTTGTGACTGTCCAATTAACACACCAACATGACAGTTGGTGCTGGGGGTGGGGGGGGGGCAGCTGACCGAGCAGCCGTGTCAGAGCATCGTTTCTGTATTTCAGATTAAAATATCCCCTGATATGCTACATCGGGGCAATTCAAATGTGATTTATGAACGCAATTATTCGAGATGAGCGAGGCAAATTAAAGTTGATGGGATTTAAATTACATTTCTGGTGGTACTGCTAATCTCAGCCCATACTGATGTGTGTGTGTGTGTGTGTGTGTGGTGTGTGTGTGTGTGTGTAACACCTTAACTGAATGCCTGCTGCAGAAAAGCATTTGCTGAACTGTAGCTTTTTATTAATTGTTTCATTTCTGAATGATTAATTCAGCCTGCATTTTTACAAGAATATGAAAATAAGAAAATCACTCATTTGCGGATTGGTTTCAGCCAGACATGGCAACCCAGGAGTGCTGCTTTTAATGGGCAAAAAGAATTTCAATCAAATGTTTTGAATGAGGCTTATGTTTCCCAAAGAGGTTAACATGTGTAACCCAGACAAAAGTAGAATTATACACGGAACAAAACAAAGTAGAATTATGCACAGACAAAATAATTCTAAAGAAGTGGCAGGTGTTCTTCTCGTTAGGGCTTCTTAAAACCTCTTAACATGCACCCAGAAAAGCGGCCATTTTTTTTTACTTGAACTTGAGGACTGCATATTTCTTTTTGCAAAGCTTATCTTTATATATACTTTATGCTTATATAGTACATGCATATGCCCGGTCTCTTTTTGAAAGATAACATTCTGAAGTTACTAATGCGAAAAAGGAAAATCATTTAGTGCTAATAGAGTAACATAAGTCTGAACTTGAGTTGAACTTGAACTTGTGTACTCACATTTTTCTGCAGTGGTTGGTTGCAAACACCCCCCTCCCAAAAAAAAATAGGTATAAGCTTGATTTGGTTGGATTTGGTCGAGTGAGGTGGCATTCGAACGGCAACAATCCGTAGGGCTTTAATCCGTACTTTTCGCACTATAAGCCGCACCTGAATATAAGCCGCAGCAGCTAAATTGAATGATGTGTACATATATAAGCCGCACTGGACTATAAGCCGCAGGTGTTTTAATGTTTAATTACCATATGTAATTAGCATTGGGACACAATACTGTCGGACAAATAACAAGAATTAACTAATTTACAAGTTGTATTAAGTTGAGCAAATAAGGGAACAGATAAATAACATTTCAATGCAGTCAAAAAAGCTACATTTAGATTTTAACATTTTCGGGTTTGGTCACGTCGAGTCACATATAAGCCGCACCGTTATATAAGCCGCAGGGTCGAAAAATGGGGGGAAAAAGGTGCGGCTTATAGTCCGAAAATTACGGTAGATCATTTATATGTTCGGCGAAAAACGCAGCCCAGAGCCGCTAGACGCTCGCAAAGTGCTGTGACTACGAAGAGAGACTCGTCATACCGTTTCTAAACCGGTGAATGCGTGCCGCCACTGTCTGGACAGAGACTAGAGCCATATGAAATCCGTTTAATTTTTTTCCAAATTCCATTATATTTTTTTCCAAATTCCGTTTTTTTCGTTTTAATATTTCAGAATTCTGTATTTTGCTTTGTACGCTCATTTTACCATCAGAAATAGTGTCTAATAAGTGGGAATGAATAAATGTCCACAATTTAATAAGATATAACAGTCCATTTAATAGGGCTGTCTTAAATACTTTGAAGCTTCGAATATGAAAATAAAATTTGATTATTAAAAAAAAAAAAAAATTATATATATTTTTGCAAAATCAACTCTGCCTCTCTTTGTTAACTACAACAAGCAATGCCGTTTGTTATTTAAGATGAGGTCGGACTCGGCACTGACAGATTTGTGTTCATTGTGCTGCTTTTATAAAGCCTCAAATGACGGCTTACAATATTTCATGAAAGCAAAGTGTTTTGTTTGTCTAAGATTTTAAAAGGTTTAAACTTTACAGCACTGACAAAGTTGAACAAAGTGCTGTACAAGTCCCACAACATAAAAAAAAAAAAAATTTAACAATTAACTTTTTATTTTATTTTTTTATAGTGGATTCCATTTTTATTGCTCAATTCCGCGATTCCGTCCGCGATTCCGTGATCGCGGATTCCATATGGCTCTAACAGAGACCGACGAGGTGCTTTGAGCCCCGACCTGATCCTGATCCGAGGGGCTGCCGCTCTGGGTCCACTGCCGGGGAACACACGACAGGGCCGGCACAAGTTGCACAAATCTGATCTGTTTAATTTAGCTCGTAATGTCACTCTGATCTGTTTTTCCGAGAGCGTGAACAACGGCACAAATCGCATGGAATGTGATCTTTTTTTTTTATTCACTTTCATATGTGGTCGTAAAAATCTTTCGCAGCGCGAAACGTGCAACTTTCGTGTGACTTTTACGTCACTCTAGATCAGTGATCCTCACACGTTTTTCCACGAGAACCTTCGTATCGGTCTACTGATTTGTAATCCCACAACATACACAGTGTGTAATATATAGCCAGTAAAATCCTAATTAAAACAGGCTTACCTTAATACTCTTAGTTATTAGGGCTTACCAATATACTCTGTTTATACAAAATGTATACCTACCTACAGCTTTCACTGTCTGCACTGTAATCATAGTAATCATAATAATCTTAACTACCCACCTCATACTATAGTCTACATTTGTACTCTGTATGATAGCATGTACAACTGTATATACTGCATATATACATTTATATTTTCATATTACCGCATATGTATCCATATTTGTCTGAGTATACCCCTCTATACTTACTTGTACACCTGCATATAACCCATAGCTCTGTATGATAGCATGTACAATAATGCGGTATATACCATATATACTGTATATATATATATATATATATATATATTCTAACCGCATATATACCTATTCTCACCCGTCTATTTACCTGCACATAGTCCTTTTACATATCTGTAGATTCTATATCTGTACATATCCTACTCTTTACTAGTCACGCTGCTGCCGGCCAGTATGACTTACTACTAGGGCTGCACGATTAATACATTTTTAATCAAAATCGCGATTTGGAATGATGCAATTATCAGGAAGTCCCATTGAGATACAAGATCGGTTTGGGAGAGGGAGGTAAGGGGTTTTAGATTGTGCGTTGTGAAGTTTAGACTTCAGAGAGGGAGAGTAAAGTACAGAAAAAAGGGTACCGTTGGGTACCGGTATCGATTCCCAGGTAAAAAGAAACATTCTCAGGCTCTGTGTCCCGAAAAGACCCACCGCGGAGGCCAGATGCAAGCCGCATACAATAAACCTCTGTGGGGCTGCTTAAATATTTTTTTATTATAATCGCAAAATTTATCGCAATCGCAATATCTGTCAGAAAAATCGCAATTAGATTATTTCCCAAAATCGTGCAGCCCTACTTACTACCATAGGGTCTTTATACCTCTATCACTGTACATATTAATACTACAACTCTGTACATATATCTGATCAGCACTACACTCAGTAGTACTAATTTATATATTTTATACCCAGTTTAATCACCTGTACATTGTATATTACTATCGCACTTTACTGTTACATTGCACTCTGGTTGCCAAACCTCTTTTCGTTGTATGGTAGTTGTGCTGCTGAGTGAAAGCAGTCAGGCGTCCCCTTGACCTTGTTCCTGTCGTATTTGTAGTTCGTTGTTGCAATCCTTGTGAGGAATTCAAGGTGTGCGTTGGTCAGCCGGTCTGTTTGTTTCCTCTCGATATAGTCTTCTGGTTCACGGTCGCTCCTCTCTCGAAATCAGGCTGAGTTTGTTTGCACAGCAAGCAAAGGGTTGGATCTGTGGAGAACCAATTTACAGATTGCGAACAACAAGTCACCAGGAGGGATACTTTCTCTGGCAGCTAAGGGTCAGTGGCATTGTTCGTCAAATAATATTGACTTGAGTGTTACACTCTGAGTACATGGTAGTATAGACATACTAGCAAGATAGGCAGTACTATATAAGAATTGTAGGATGGTATTAGGGTACATGGTAAAAAGGGTAAGAGGGTTATTTATTTTAAATGTTTCTATTCTGATATTCTTTCAGATATTGATTGAAGAGGTGTGTTTCTAGTCAACGTCGGAACATTGGGCAGGTTTCAGTTGTCCTGACTGTGGTGGGGAGTTAATTTCACCATTGTGGAGCGAGGACTGAGAATAGTCTGTACGAGCCTCCTGAGAATGTGCTTCATACAGTAAAGAAAACGTTAAAAGAATAAAGACCAATCACTATAAAAAATATGCAAACTAAAGTACAAAATGCAAAAAAAAAGGGGCTCAGCTCAGCGGGGTCGAGACTCGGGGGCAGTGTTGATTTAGTCAACGGAAATTATGACTAAATATGGTCGTCAACGAAGCTTCTTCCCCTGCCGACAACGAGACGAGACGTCACATTAATGTGGAGATCACGTGACACTAACGTGACTGAATAATAATGAATGCAATGTCGTTGAATACAAACGACGACACAAAATGTAGTTTACAAAATAAAATCTTGCCGAAATCTCTTTAATTTTAAGACGAGACAAAATAACTTTTAGAATAATTCATGTTGTTATTAGGGCAGCATTTCCGTTTTCCTGTGTGTGCAGCGCAAGCGCTTTGATTAATTTCCTCACTCGCGTTATTTGTTCTTAGCCAGCATTCTGCTGTTCTCGACAGCAGTAACCGCACACGGCATGGGTTTAATGGAACAATGGCGGGGCAACAACAGGTTCTCGGTGGTCTTGTATGCAGTGGGCTTGGACTTGGCAGGATGTATTGTTGAAAGTGAAAGACGAGGAGGAGAAGAAGGGGTCGCCCGCTCAGCCCGGGGAGAAATGTGTGAAACCTGCGACGCGTCCGTTGTTGTGTTGTGGAGTGGAAAGAGGAAGAAGGTGAATAAATCCGTTATGTTGATCACCAAACTCGAGTCAAGAACCGTTTCCACTTTCTACTGTCCAACGGCGAATTGCTGTCTAACTATACTTTGAAACTAACTGCTACGTTACTGTTAGCATTAGCAACTAGCTAGCTGTCAAATCATCTCTTAATTCATTCTCGCATTCCCTTTACTTCTCACGCCGGACACTAATGCAGGAAACAATCCCACAGCTGACACCAATGTAACCGAGGAATAGTCCGCCTATAATTTCAAACTATAGTCAAATTAAATCACGGGAGAATTGATATCTGATCATCAACATACCGGTTTTATTCACCTTCTTCCTCTTTCCACTGCGCGACACAACGACGGACCCGTCACAGGCGAGCGCCCCCTGCAACTCCACCTCATAACGTCAGCATCAATAATAATAACACGGAACACATTAAATAGCTTACATAAGTCTAACCAGCTAGCACTAATATGGGCTTGTTTTTGTTTAGAAAAAGCTCACGCCAATTTATGAGGCTGTAACTGAGTGGCGAGACTAAACTAAAAAGACTAAATCGAGACTAAACGAAAAAGACTTAAGATTAAAAGGCTCAGACCTGTAGTCGACTAATCTTGACTAAACGAAAAATAGATAAAGGTGACTAAATATGATAATGTTGAAGGTGAACACCGTCACCTGTTTCACCACTATCATTGGTCAGTATTCAAACGAAGTCCCTTCTGGCCGTCAGTTCCGTGTCAAACCGTGGAAGCGGAACGTGATTTGTAATCCCATTTCATGGTGACTCGTATCTTCGGCTGGGGTCAGGGGGTCAACCTCACCCATCACCCTCTAGGACAGTGGTTGGTTCTCAAACGTTTTCACGTCAAGCACTCCATGTAGATATGTAACTAACTGGCCATAGACATAAACTTGAAACTTGAACTTGAAACTTGATAGACCCACGTTTCCTAAGATTCTATCCCAGCGACCCAATCCGTCTGTACTACATACATGCATTATAATCCTTTTTACACATCTGTAGATAGTGATACTATATCTGTACGCATGCATCCCTTACCTACTCTTACTAGTTACACTGCTATATTTGATATGATATATTTGCATTTATAATGCGCCCCTCAGCCCATTTTTACATCGGCCCGAGGCGCAGAGTGTATCCAGTGTTTCCCACAGGATTTCGTGAGACTGTGGTGGGTGAAACTCGGACCCTCTGGAATAATCTTTTGGTACATTTTTAAGTTAAATGCATCAATCTGGTGCACTTTGAGAGCAAAATAAAGAGACCAGATCTATGATGAACGTTGTGCTCAAAACACAAAATCGACTGACTAGAGCATACATTTGAGAAATGTGCATGTGTTCCAGTCACAGACGGCATGGCACAGGGCATGTGCACGAGCAGGTTTTTAAAGAGCACGATTCCTAGACACCCGACTGACCACAAGGCAGGTGTGTTTTAATTGTTTTTATGACCGGAGTCGGTCAACGTGTTGTCACGTTGTATAAACATGACACGTTTTAGCCTTAAAGGGGAACGCCACCCATTTCAATGATTCACATGTCGGTTGGTACTGGGCTGCTCTGCACTAAGGTCTAATGTGAGCAGTATGCATGATGTCCGCCTCTCTTGGCTTAACGTTGAAAATAGATTGTCTTTTAATATACTTGTGCTGTTCAAGTTGGCCATGAGCAGTAAAACTCCTGTTTTTATACATAAACAGATTGTTTTTAGTAATACTGTGCATGAGCATTACACTAGAGGTTCCAGTAGTGGGCAGCTTGATTTGCCAGGTCCAAAAACCAACGCTTTAAGGAGATCTTTTATTTGTATTTTTTTTTAAACTTTATTTTTTAGCGTTTATCGCTTTTCTGGTCAAGCATGACCGACAAACAGGTTGAAATGGGATGTAGAGCAGGGGAAGACATTCTGAGAAAAGACGGCGGTGTACGGGAATCGAACTCGTGTCCCCCAGATCCATGACGAGCACGGTTTTCCCCGACGCAGAAATAGCGCCGAGATATGCGGTGAGCTACGGGAGCTCCCGAGATCTTTTATTTTTAGAGCATTAACTCTTTTTTTGCTATGGCACCAGCTAATGGGGATCCGTAATAAAATCAAAAATCAAATTAATCATGTCATCCCTGTGCCGCCCCGGGACAGTTTTAGTGGATATTTGCGTGCGTGCATCGTTTTCCCCTAAAGTTGTAAATCGGAGGGGGGGGGGGGGGTCTTCAAATTTGTCTCGAGTCTCGACGTGAAATCCGGGACTAACATTTGAATCCTTAAAACGTCTATCATTCTGTTACCTTTCTTTCTTTCTTTCTTTCTTTCTTTCTTTCTTTCTTTCTTTCTTTCTTTCTTTCTTTCTTTCTTTCTTTCTTTCTTTCTTTCTTTCTTTCTTTCTTTCTTTCTTTCTTTCTTTCTTTCTTTCTCCCTTCCTCCGTCTGTCATTCTGTACTTGTTCCAATCATAATTTGTTATCGTTCCATCTGTCAGAGGGAAGATAAGTATCAAGATCACATGCTCCTCTGTTGATCATGACTAAGGTGTGTGTGTGTGTGTGCATGCCTGTATGTGTACCTCTGTACTTCCTCATGTGCTATATACAGGTATGTGTACCTCTACTTCCTCGTACTTTGCACGGTACACAAAAACCACGGTTCGGTACGTACCTCGTTTTGAAATCACGGTTCGGTACGGGTTTTCGGTACAGTGGGGGAAAGTTTGACTTTCCATGTTCCACTCAGGGGTGATGTATGTATGGCTGTCAACGAATATATATATATATTTTTTTATCCACTTTTTCTCCCCATTTTCTATTCTTCTCCCATCCCAATTTTGTATATACAATTCTTCCCTCCCCTGTCTTGAACGTTGCTAGACTATGCCTCCCACAGGTCGGTTGTAGTGAGGACAGAAGCCTTGCATCACGTGTCCCCTCCGGTACACGAGGAGGCAGCCTGTCGCATATTTTCACCGCAGCAGCTCGAACTCTCAGTGGCGAGGAGTAACGTGTGGGAGGCTCACGCTGCCCCCGTCACTTCCTGCTTCCGTTGCACCGGCGTCACCAAACCGACCTGTAGGAGTCGCTGAACCACAACGTCAAATCCCCACCCACCGGCTTTCCCACCCTCTAACACTTGCCAATTGTGTTAGTATGAACGACCGGCCAGCCGGTAGCAACGCCGAGAGCTGGGCTCGAACCCAGCGTCTCCTGCGTTAGAGGCGAGCGCCTTGCCCACTGCGCCAATCAGCCGCCCATTGTCAAACGAATATTCTATATTGAAATGAATAATCAAGTTTTGAATTCAATTCTGCATGCAAAAAAAAGTTCTGCACGTGTGGTCGTTAGTGGTTAACGTACCGTTGTATTCGTTCAGTACACAGCCATACTGAACCTTAGGTCCAGTACTGTAATGGTTCGGTACGGATATGTGTACCTTTACACCCCTACTACTGGACTGTGTTTGTGTGCACATGTTTGTCTGTGTTCATTAGTCCGTTTCTGCTTTGTGTGTGTTTAAGTACGTAATAATATTCGATTAGATTCAAATGTATTGTCATCATACAGCACAAGTACAGTACAACATAAAGACGTTTGGCATCCAACCAGAGTGCACATTTAACAGTAAAGTGCAATAGTAATATACAATGTACAGGTGATTAAACTGGGTACAAAATATATAAATTAGTACTACCGAGTTATTATATTTGTATCGTGCTTTTGTGTTGTGTCGTGCTGCTGCAGCACTATATGCAAGAATATGCGTCTGTATATTGGCTGTAACTAGGTTCAAAACCCCAAACGCTGGTATTTGGAATCAACCCTAGGTTTTGTGTTCGCATTTGTCTCTCCATCCATACACTTGTATATCACACACCTGTGATACGTACGTACATGCACAAGCATACCTCCCCCCTGTGTGTGTGTGTGTGTGTGTGTGTGTGTGTGTGTGTGTGTGTGTGTGTGTGTGTGTGTGTGTGTGTGTGTGTGTGTGTGTGTGTGTGTGTGTGTGTGTGTGTGTGTGTGTGTGTGTGTGTGTGTGTGTGTGTGTGTGTGTGTGTGTGTGTGTGTGTGTGTGTGTGTGTGTGTGTGTGTGTGTGTGTGTGTGTGTGTGTGAAACCTGCTTTTGAGAACAAGGAAAAAAGGTGCTGAAAAGGAGGTCATGTGACTGTCATGACCCTGATTAACACACACACACACACACACACCCCTCCTCCCTGGGCTGTTTTGAGTGTATGTAGGACAGAGGGCTCAGTTCAAGGGGTTTCTCCGTTGGTGAAGAGGTTCTCAAGGTTCATTTGACTGCAGAGGCTTCAGCTACTATAGAACGCTGGTTCGCCTGCACAGGTTTCACAGCCTGGCGATGATGTTGTTGTTTTATTTATTGTGAGATGCATTTTTTAATATGATTTATTATAATTTCTTTTAATTTCTTTATTTTTCTTCGTGTTTCACACACACACGCACACCTTCAGGGTATCTGCTGGGTATTAAAAAGTCTTAAAAGGTATTCAATTAATAATTCTCAATTTAAGGCCTTAAAAGATATATATATATATTTTTGTATCCACTTTTTCCTCCTGTTTTGCTGTAATTTTTCTCCCATCCAAATTTTGTCGTCATGCCAATTCCCCCCTCCCCTTCCTGGTCGTTGCTTGCATGTGCCCCCCACTGGTCGGTCTAGGGAGGGTTGATAGATAGATACTATCACGTGTCCCCTCCGATACATGCAGAGTCAGCCAGCCACTTCTTTTCACCTGACTCTCATTGGTGAGGTGTAACGTGTGGGAGGCTCACACTACCTTCACCATCTCCCTTCCTCACTGTGCAGGCGCCCTGACCGACCTGTAGGAGGCGCTGTTTACAACGACCAGATTACCACCCACTGGCTTCCCTCTCGCTAACTCTGCCAATTGTGTCAGTATGACGGCCGGCCCAAGCCGGAGGCAGCGCTGACAGCTTCAGAGTTTTTTTTTATTTTTTTATTATTTGCCAGATGGAATCAATACAATCAGAGTTTCTTCATTACACAATCATAAATATCATTCCATGGACAAAAGGAGCAGGAAGAAGAATAAATCATATAGTTACCTGCCCCTTACTGGATTCGATACCAGTGTCTCTCGCGTTGGTGACGAGCGCTTAGTCCGCTGTGCCACCCAGCCGCCCTTAAAATATATTTAAAAAAAATTCGGGAGATGGAATAAGAGAGTTTGTATGGAACACGCAATAATTTAAATAGTAAATTTAAAGTGCAGCCGCCACTATGTGTTTTTTTTTTGTGATTTTTGTTGCTAATATGGTTGTGAAATTGGTATTAAATGTTGCTCCAGGTGGCATTAGAAAGTGCCATAAAGTGCAGCCAGATACCCTTTTCGTCTGGTCACACTCCCTCTACCTCTACCTCTCTCTACCCCTCTCTCTCTCTCTCTCTCCCTCTACCTCTCTCTCTCTCTCTCTCTCTCTACCTCTACCTCTACCTCTCTCTCTACCCCTCTCTCTCTCCCTCTCCCTCTACCTCTCTCTCTCTCTCTCTCTCTCTCTACCTCTACCTCTACCTCTACCTCTCTCTCTCTCTCTCTCTCTCTCTCTCTCCCTCTCTACCTCTCTCTCTACCTCTCTCTCTCCCTCTACCTCTCTCTCTCTCTCTCTACCTCTCTCTCTCTCTACCTCTCTCCCTCTACCTCTCTCTCTCTCTACCTCTCTCTCTCTCTCTACCTCTCTCTCTCTCTCTACCTCTCTCTCTCTCTCTCTACCTCTCTCTCTCTACCTCTCTCTCTCTCTCTCTACCTCTCTCTCCCTCTATCTCTCTCTCTCCCTCTACCTCTCTCTCTCTCTCTCTCTCTCTCTCTCTCTCTCTCTCTCTCTGATGGGGCTGAAGACGTGCTGGTGACCAGCTAAGTTCACTTATTCATCATCCGCTTCTCTCTGGCCGAGGATAGACGCCCGTTAGTTCTGACGAGCCACGCCCCTTTTTCTGTCTGATCTCGGATCAGTTAGACATCGTCTTTTTTGTGTGTGCATGATGCAAGGAAGATGAAATAGCTTTTTGTTTTTTTCTGTCGGATGTCGAGATTTAATTTTCTTGTCAGTTTGCTAGTCAATTTGGGATAGTCTCTGAATAATTTGTCTCTGGAGTTATTTGGTATTCTGTATTATTCTATCAGGGGTGTGGGGGCTGCATTTCTCTCTCTCTCTTGGTCCCGACTTCTAGACCTTGATAAAGAGGCACGTTGATCCCACTGCTCGAAACTCAATCTCAAGGACCAAGTGATTTCATTCGGCGCTGTTCTGGCTGCAATCTTGTTTTCTAGTTTGCTCTCTCTCTATATATATATATCTCTTTCTCTGTCTCTCTTTATATATCTCTCTCTATCTCTCTACATTTACATTTAGTAATTTAGCTGACGCTTTTATCCAAAGCGACTTACAAATTGTAAACAAGCCGTTTAATCACAGTATAAATTACAACCAAGCCAGTTAATCACAGTATAAATTACAACCAAGCCAGTTAGTCACAGTATAAATTACAACCAAGCCAGTTAGTCACAGTATAAATTACAACCAAGCCAGTTAGTCACAGTATAAATTACAACCAAGCCAGTTAATCACAGTATAAATTACAACCAAGCCAGTTAGTCACAGTATAAATTACAACCAAGCCAGTTAGTCACAGTATAAATTACAACCAAGCCAGTTAGTCACAGTATAAATTACAACCAAGCCAGTTAGTCACAGTATAAATTACAACCAAGCCAGTTAGTCACAGAATAAATTACAACCAAGCCAGTTAGTCACAGTATAAATTACAACCAAGCCAGTTAGTCACAGTATAAATTACAACCAAGCCAGTTAGTCACAGAATAAATTACAACCAAGCCAGTTAGTCACAGTATAAATTACAACCAAGCCAGTTAGTCACAGTATAAATTACAACCAAGCCAGTTAGTCACAGAATAAATTACAACCAAGCCAGTTAGTCACAGTATAAATTACAACCAAGCCAGTTAGTCACAGTATAAATTACAACCAAGCCAGTTAATCACAGTATAAATTACAACCAAGCCAGTTAATTTATACAACAACATCTCTATTTCTTCTTCTGTTTCTCCAAACCGATTGAAAGTGATGTTAAATCAGCCACGGGTGTGTTTTCCCTCCCGGTCGTTGATTTATCTAGTCGATAAAGTCAGCTGTGCTTCGCCTCAGTTGATAACGAATAAAGCTGCGACAGCTGTGCTCTGCTCTTTAGCGTTGCTATGGTTACAGGTCGGGTAGCGGATTAACTCAGAACGGTGATTACGTGTGCATTAAAACGGATTTAACGCACACATCTGCCCGGGCCAATCAGAAAAGACCACTCACCCCGGACCACGGTACAAGCTATTGTAATTAACTTGGAGAGATTCTTTTCATTATCATTATTCATTATATATCATTATTCATCATTATATGGAAACATAAACTAGACACACACGTCACACACACACACACACACACACACACGTACCTTCTGCATGCGCGTGTTCAACCTCTCTTATGTGGCCAATTAGGATATTGGACGGTCTTCTATTATCGGTGACACGGGACTAGCAGACGATCTCACATTGTTTGGAGATGTCAGCGGGACCATCTATCATAAATGGGTGGCAGGAGGCAGCTTGTTCTCCCGGGCTTCTCCCAGAGGTCGTGCCAGAGGTCGTCTGCTGTCACTGATGAACTGGGCCACGTCGTCTGCACGGGGTCACATTCAACCTGTTATTATCCCCACCTGTCTGAACCTACTTATACACCTGCATATTATAACCCATATAACTCTGTATGATAGCATGTACAATAGTGCTCTATATAATGTCTATATATATATATATATATATATATATATATAATTTACTGCATATATATATTCATATCTGTCTGAATATACCAGTATATAATCATTCCATATACATACTTATACATCTGCATATAACCCACAATAACATGTATGTATATAAGCCATATAACTCTGTATGATAGCATGTACAATAGTGCTCTATATACTGTGTATATACATATATTTACTAGGGGTGGGACAATACATCGATCCAGATCGATATATCGATCTATTATCAATAATCAAATAGGATCGACGCAACGTAAAAAGATCGATTCATATTGCGATACTCTTATTTTGAAAATCCCCGCGAGTCATATCCGCCGGCGCCCAGTATTGTGAAACTCTGTGTAGACATTACAGCAGTGTTTGCGTCTGCTGTAAAGCACTCAGAGCGTCTATTTTGCGAGCCGATATAAGTCTGTGCAGTTTTTTCCCCGCAACGGGTCAAATGCATATAACAGGCGTTGCATCGTCGCCATTCTTTTATGCCAACGTTGCGTTAAATATCTAAATGAACGTCGCGTTGGCTGCTTAAAAGCTAAGCAGCTAACCGTGAGAGAGAACAGGAGAGGAGAGAGGGGACTTGGAAGGAGGAGGGGTGGGGGCTGTGGGGGACTGTGTGTGTGTCTGTGTGTGTCTGTGTGTGTCTGTGTGTGTGTTAAAGCTCAATATATAAAAACAAAAGTGAACAGGAGGTCTATTTGTATTAAAAACAATAGATTGTTTTTCATTTAAATGTCTGGAAGAGCTCAAAAATAAATACATCAATTGATATTTCCGTAGCCTTTTTTAAGTTGATCTAAATGTGACTGATTGTGTTAAATGGGCACATAATATCGCCTCATATCGATCGCAGGCACCTGAATTGAATCGTATCGTATCGTGGCAGACTTTGTGATATCGGCAAATATCGTATCGTTGTCCAAAGAATCGATATCGTATCGTATCGTGATGAAACTGGTGATTCCCACCCCTAATATTTACTGTAGATATATCAGGCCTGTACAGTGCGAGATATATATCGCACGTGCTACAGCAACAGCGGTCTGTGCGATGAATGGATTTACTTCACTAGCACTGGTGCGATAGGGATTCGGTTCATATAGATACTCTTATTTTGAAAATCCTGTAGCGGGTCTCATTTCTGCCCACGCGCAGCTCCAGCTATAATAACTAGGCTCGACAGCTAGCAACATTCAGGTGCATATGATACTCTTATTTTGAAAAAACTCCGTGACAACTCGACGAGTCATATCCGCCCTATCCGTGCTTGCAAGCAGAGCAGCGTGTTGGTGCGCACTGCTGCTGCGTAACACAGCAGTGCGCCTACACGTCCCGAAATAAGTCCGTGGTGTTTTTTTTTTCTCGCAACGGGTCAAATGCATCTACATGCTTTGCACCGTCGCCATTCCTTTATGCGCACATCGCCCGAAATTAACGTTTATGTACCATTACAATCACTACAACGTTAGCAAGCTAACAAGCTAATCCTGATCACAGGCAGAGCCAGCAGACACAGTGTGGAAAGGGAAATGGGGGGGCACTCTCTCCCCTTCCCTGTGTGTGTGTGTGTGCGTGCGTGCGTTTGGAAAGACGATGAAGTCACTAGTCAGGACTCAGGACAGGAGTATATTATAGTAAACTGAGGATGGACAGATAATGTTGATATTCAAATATAAAACATTTCGAGAGGAGTGGAAGTTTGAAGACAGACTAGACTACAATATGATGCAGGGGTGGTGAGTTGAAACAGTGTGTGTGAATGAATGAATGTAAACTTTATTTAACAGATTGCAGAATGGGTACAGTACAGTACGGCTCAATACACACAATTGTTAAGGGGATGCAGACCAGAGAAAGACGTTTGTCTTGTTTACATCAGGGTCCCCCATTGTGTGTGTGTGTCCCAACCGACCCCACTTCTATGTTTCAATAAATTATTTGCATTTAAAACTATTAACGCTGACTCATTCCTTCAGTCCACTCAAAATTATGCTAATATTCCTTATGTTGTTTATGATATTAATTGAAAATAGCATATGAGAGTATTACTATTATAGTAATAATAACACATGGCGATATACTAAATGACAGCCAAACATGGCACTGCAACTAAATAACACAAATACAATAGGCACATTTGTGACTGTTACAAATATAACATGTTTTATACTTGTGCTACAAGATTTTGGCCTGTGCTACAAAACTATCAACCTCTGTAGCACCAGTGCTATGTGCAAAAAAAGTTAACGTACAGCCCTGGATATATTCATATCTGTGAATATATACCTGCATATAATCCTTCTATATACCTAGTAGGGGTGGACGGTATAAACGGCATACGGTATAAACGGTATTAATTTGCTCTACGGTATGGATTTTGACTATACCGTGTAACCGGTAGAGCAGCTCTAAAATAGCAATGACATCATGTAACCACAGCGCGACTATTTCAATCGCATTTGCCCCTAAAAATAGATAGAATTAGTCATAGATAATAGATATGTGCAAACTGGAAAAGGTTATTTAGGAGGCTTCGCGCAGTGGGTGTGTCACGCAATTGTCATTTCATAATAAACACATATCACCGCGGCGCACAACAAGTTTCAATTTCAGTTCCTGGCATTTTTAACCAGTGGAGAAAGGTAAGAGATGTCCCTATCGTTTTTCTTATATGAATTATTCTACGTTAATAAAACATACCTGGTGATCAACTACAGTTTGCTGTAAACATTATGATATGCGTGTAGTGTTATGATAACGACGGCTGCAGCGGGAGCCGGGAGGACGGCGGCAGCAGTGGATTTGCGAATAGCATGCAGCTGCAGAGCCGCAGAGCCAGCGGCGCTTTCAGGTCAGGTCCGCTCAACAGCGCCCCCCCACCCAACGGCTGAAAGCTGTGACCAGACCTGAAAGCGCCGCTGGCTCTGCGGCTCTGCAGCTACATATGCTTCTAGCAAAATCCAGCATCCAGCCCGCTGTTTGCAATGGGAGCAGCACGGACTCGGGACTTATTTTATTTGGAATATAATGACTTTATACGCAAAAGTAGCCTAGTTTTAAGTTAAACTATTATAAATCTACATGCCTTGAGGATGTCATTCTTTATATAGCCTGCCTATCAGGCAAAACAAATTATTCTAACGGAAACACTGATACCGTGATATATACCGTTACCGTCTATGCTTCAAATTATACCGTGATATACATTTTAGACCATACCGTCCACCCCTAATACCTAGTTATACACCTGCATAATAACCCATATAACTGTAGTAGGGCTGGGCCATATGGCTTAAAAATAAAATCTCGGATATATATATATTTTTTTTTATCCGATTTACGATTTTAATAATTTTTTTTCTCTTAAACTAGAAATCATTCAAATAACCTTTATTTTTATTTGACACAAACAAAATCAAACCAAGATGAATTTCCCTATTGGGATTGAAGTGCAAACCTAACTTTCACCAATCTTCACTTAAAAAAAATATATATATAATAATATATAAAAGGTTACTCTTGATCAAACAAAAATGAATGTCCCTATTGGGATTAATAGTGCAATAACTTGCTTTTTCACCAAACTTCACTTAAAACAAATAAAAGGTGCCTCTTGATCACTAAACAAGAATGAATTTCCCTATTGGGATTAATAAAGTGCAAATCTAACTTTCACCAAACATCACTTTTGGTTAAATAAAAGGTGACCCTTGAACATTTTTTATTAAAAAAAGTAATTTTTTTGTTTGAAAATCGCCCTAAATCATTAATTCGAATGAATCGACCAGCCCTACTCTGTAGGATGGCATGTACAATACTACCGTATATATATATATATATATATATATATATTACTATTGAACTTTACTCGTACATTTGCAAACTTCTTTTTCGTTGTACCGTACTTGTATAATAAATTAGAATTGAATCTAATCTTTCTCAACACTGTGATCTGGGATGTTTTTTTTATTTTTTATTATCTTTTTCCCCCCTCCTTTTTCCGATTTTTCTCCCATCCCACTGTTAGTCATTATGCCAATTCCCAACCCCCTTCCTGGTTGTTGCGCACTCCCCCCTACTGTTGGTCCGGGAGGCCGGAGACTGTCACATGCTTTCCTCCGACGCATGTGCAGCTAGCCGGAAGCCAGCCTGGCAGCGCAGATTCTCACCGGGAGAGTGTAACGTGTGGAAGGTCACACTACCTCCCTCCAGATCCTACCCTCGCTGTGCAGGCGCCCCGACCGAACTGTAGGGGTCGCTGTCCACAGCGCCCAGCACCCACCCATCACCCACCCCTAACACTGCCAATTGTGTTATTATGAACGACCAGCCACGCTGATAGCAACGCTGAGAGCTGGATTCGAACCCAGCGTCTCCAGCGTTGATGGCGAGCGCCTTGCCCACTACACCACCTAGCCGCCTGTGATCTGGGATGTTAATTCTCTCGCTGCGTTATAGTCTTGTGTTGAGCTCCATGAACCGCTTCCTTCTCCTGCGCTGAGCGACCGCTCTCTCCTCCAGCCTCTCGGAAGGAGTCGGGAGTGGCTCAGTGGTTCAGGTCACACGTCGCTCCCTGGAGTTTTTTTTTTGTTTCTCACTTAGTCGTCGTTGCACAACTTAAAAGTTTCACGTTTTTAAACTGCGTCGTCCAGGCAACCGGTTCAGAGTCGTCTGCGACGGACGCGCTACGTTGCCTACAACACACACACACGCAAACACACAGCATCGCTTGCCCCTCGTATCGCGACCACGGGTACTGCTACCACGGTTACCGCGTCAGCCGCCGTGGTTCTTCTTTATTTTTAGCATTAAACATTTTCTTAACACTTTGAGCGCCTAGAGGTCGCTGTTTACCTTGTGGTAAGAAGGCCAGCACTTTAAAGAATAGGGGTGGGTGCTGTGTTTGCAGGGCTAAAAACTATATAAAATATTATAGCTATGGATCTAATAAACACGTCGATTGTCAGTGAGTTTCTTCCGGTCAACATGCAAAAAACTGAAAAGATTTTCATACATACATTTCCGTTTTATACCGTGGTGAATATTAGTATAGTTTTAGATAGAGATGTTCCGATACCATTTTTTCCTTCCCGATCCGATTCCGATACCTAAGCTTTGGGTATCGACCGATACTGATCCGATACCAGTGCATACATAAAAAATAAAAAAAAAATATATATTAGTGCTGTTTAAATCTAATTAATTACAGGATTTGTAATTAATTAATCTTAATTAATCGCATTTTAATCGCATACCCATTTTATGCCTGATATTCTATATTCTATAATCATATTTCAAATTACATGTGTCCGGATGGCAGAATTCAGTACTGTATCTACAAAACCTTCTGTTTAATCATCTTCCATCTATTAATTTGCTTAGATTTTTCAGGTCTGGTCAATTTGAGCAGTGTTATTCACAGTCAAAGATAAAAAAAAAAATCATTGATATTCTCGTTTGGTTCATTACAATTTACTCAAGCCTAGTAACAGACACAGTATTTCTGACACTGGGAATACATTACCTGAGATCCATAGATGTCCCTAGAATCAGATACCAAGAACATGCAAATGGACCATATAAAAAAAAGTCTGTAAATGGGTATTCTACGTTCTTATGGAATGAATGAGATAAAAAAAAAGTATAAAAAAAAAATGTAATGAATTTTGAGTACATTTTCATTACGCTATAATTTGCTGTGTAATTAATTAATCTAACGCGATAAACTGACAGCCCTAATATATATATTATATAAACGCAATTTTTTTTTAAATTTTTTTTTTACAGCTACAGATACTGTTTTATATATACTGTTTTTTAGTAATAACTAGAAAGTAATTGTATTTAGGTGATTGTATAGATTAGTATTAGTATCATTAATCAATGAGTATGGCGCTGCGGCACTGCAGATATACCCTACTCCAATGATCCGCACGGACGTTAGACGTTGTTGCACTTGCTACCCAGTCTGTTAGCTAGTAGCAGATGCTCTGGCTAGTATTAACGTTTATGTTGTGATTTTCGATGCAAAATAAATATTCAACTTTCTCTTTTGAGACTCCGCCTCAGACTCTTATCCTTTGGCACTTGGAACTTGCTGTACTTTGCTTGCAGGTCTGCAGCCATTATCGCTGGATTACGAATAGCACCAACTTTAGCCAAGGTACCGTTATCAAGCTAAGCTAGCTGACCTAGCACGTCTTCCCCGCATTGACATTTGATAACGTTAGTCAGCTAACGCTAGTCAGTAGCTACTTGACTTAAATACGATTCACCGCGGGTGCATTATTGTTGATAGACGGACAGTGTCAGGTCCTGGAGAAAGGACAGGCGATCATCTGATTTGATGTAACGTTAAAGCGGATGTTGTTCCAACTAGCTAGCTTTTCAGCTAATGCTGATAACGACTAGCTAGCTTTTCAGCTAATGCTATCATAACACCTGCAAGCAAAACACATCCCGTCCGAGCTCCCTGTCACACCGCTCTGTCGGGGACAATGGAATTTAAGAAAGTGTATCTGCTGTTAAAATGACAAACAGCATCACACTTTAAAACACGTTCATTTTTATAATCCTCACTCTCCGCAGGAGATAAATGACGTCATGGGATCGGAGGCTACACTTTCGGCGTACTCGCCGATACCGATACCAGCATTTTAGGCAGTATCGGAGGCATTTCCCATACTGGTATCGGTATCGGAACAACTCTAGTTTTAGAGTGATCCTGTCGAATCCCAATAAACTCCAGCAAACGGCGCTTCAATGCATTCCTTAGAAATCGTGCCATTTGTCGCTTGATTTATGAATCATTCTGAAATAAACGCTAGATTATCGGTATTATGTTTCATCATGCACGCACGATAGCGGGGGAGGAAAAGCCGCCCCTCCGTGCTTTGGTCGGCGCCAACGGCACGCACACACACACACAGACACGTTGTGTTCGTTACGAAAAAAAACATCGGATTAACCCAAGATTGGTAACATAGAGTTCTTACCTCACATCTGATGTACTGCAAAAAGAATAATCCAATTCCTGATTGCCATTCCAAATATTGATTGCGGTCGTCTTTCCAACGTTTCTCAACCAAAACACATGAATCCCCGTTCTCCAGTGTCCCCAAACTGTGTGTTATAACCGCTCCCCTTGCCCAAGAAGGAAAACCCGGACCGGACTTCTTAGATCACTGCACAGCCCCAGCCAGAGGGATTCCAATGATGTGCAATACCGGCCGCAAGGCGTTAGGCGGCGGTGGTATTGGCCTTTTGCGACCTCAGACCCATTCCCAATGATAACATCAGGCTGGATGGATGAAAAATGAATGGATATAGCGAATAAAAGAAATAATGATTAAAACCCGACTTTTCCCGTGATTGGCGCTCAACCACCGGCGAGATAACCCGACTTTTTTCGTCATTGGCGCAGAATGAG
Organism: Notolepis coatsorum; assembly: GCF_963971535.1. Taxonomy (NCBI): domain Eukaryota; kingdom Metazoa; phylum Chordata; class Actinopteri; order Aulopiformes; family Paralepididae; genus Notolepis; species Notolepis coatsorum. Next base: position 11,908,378 of record NC_140180.1, on the reverse strand, counting down.
TTAATATCTTAATTTTAGTGTCCGTTAAGTCTATATATTTTATGACTGTGTGAAGGGCGGACTAGCAAAGTAAGATTTTCATTGTACAGTGTATCTTGAATCCCCGCCAGCCTCCTCCTCTCCCTCTCCCTCTCCCTCTCCCTCTCCCTCTCCCTCTCCCTCTCCCTCTCTCTCTCAATTCAATACAATACAATACAATACAAAGGGCTTTATTGACATGGGAAACATACATTGCCAAAGCCAGTGTTAAAGCAAACAAAACAATCAAACAGATCTCTCTCTCTCTCTCTCTCTCCTCTCTCCTCTCTCCTCTCTCCTCTCTTCTCTCTCTCTCTCTCTCTGGCTGCTTCGTTTCTAGAGCATGATGGTAACTGCTAAACGGATAGATTTTCCCAAAGTTCCGTGCCCTCAACCCTTCTATCAACCTGTGCACTTCGCACAAATACAACGAATGCGTGAAATCTTAACTCGCACACACACTGAAAGGAACGGTCTCATACGTCACCACTTCAGTTACAGTCTAGAGCCCTGCTCTATCTGGTTTCCCCTCTCTCATCTCTCCTACCTCCCTCTTTCTCTCTCTAACTCCCCCTCTCTCTGCGTCTCTCTAACCTCTTTCTCTCTAACCCCGCTCTTTCTCTCTCTAACTCCCCCTCTCTCTGTGTCTCTCTCTAACCTCTTTCTCTCTCTAACCCCGCTCTTTCTCTCTCTCTCTCTCTCTCTCTCTCTCTCTCTCTCTCTCTCTCTCTCTCTCTCTCTACCCCCTCTCTCTCTGTGTCTCTCTCTAACCTCTCTCTCTCTCTAACCCCCCTCTTTCTCACTCTCTTCCCCCCCTCTCTTTCCCCCCCCCTCTCTCTCCTCTCCTCTCCCTCTCTCTCTCCCCCTCTCCTCTCTCTCTCGCTCTCTCTCTAACCCTCTCTCCCCCCCTCTCTCCTCTCCCCTCTCTTTC